>NC_133650.1:138866187-139064159 GCF_009905375.1 Apium graveolens | reverse complement strand
TTTGAAATCACTATTGTACATCATTTCTCTTAAAATATTATGTTAGATATATTTGATAATGTCATGGCTAATATGATTTATGTTTAGTTTTCAGATCTTACTTAAACAGGATAAATCAGTACTTACTGGAAGTCAGGACTTAAGGATATCAGTACTTATATTATCAGGAGATAATCATCAGAAGATGGATATCAGAACTTAAGTGTGAAGGACGTTCAGATAAGGACAGTAGCTGATTAAAGGAAAGAAGATCGAGATAAACATAAGAAGAGATATGCATGAAGAAGGAATTCTATGAAGAATAAATACTTGGAAGAAAAGATATCTGATTGATATATTTTAGGAAGCAGAATTATATTCCATATCAATTAGCGATTATCTTGTAACTGTGTAGTATATAAACACAGACATAGGGTTTACACTATAAGTGTTATCATATTCGAGAGATTATTCATTGTAACCCTAGCAGCTCTCGTGATATTTGTTCATCACTGAGAGGTAACAGTTCCATACTGTAACAGAGTTTATTTTTTCAATAAAGTTTGTTTTTGTTACTTGAAATATTAAAGTTCGATTTGATTGTATTTTACACTGTATTCACCCCTCTACAGTGTGTGTGACCTAACAAGTGGTATCAGAGCCTATCTGTTAACACATACAGTTAAAGATCCAAACACAATCATGTCTGACACAGAAACTCCAACTAAGCCTACCAAAACTGAAGAACCTCCAAAGACACAAATTCAAAGTCGGTATGAAACCATCAGAGTTCCCATACTGAGACCATCTGAATATGCCATATGGAAGGTGAGGATGACCATGTTTCTGGAAGCTACAGATCCAGAATATCTTGATAGAATCAAGGAAGGGCCCTCACAAACCACCAAGCTCCGCTGTTACAGTTGCAGGTGAAGCAGCAAAGACCGTACCAAAGGAGAAGAGTGATTATACTGCTAAAGATATAGCATCAATTGCTAAGGATGCTAAGGTACGACACTTACTGCATAGTGCCATTGATAATGTAATGTCAACAGGGTAATTAACTGCAAGACTGCTAAGGAGATATGGATGCTCTGGAAATAAGGTGTCAGGGAATTGATACAATTAAGAAGAACAGGAAGACAATAATCACTCAAGGAGTATGAACACTTTGACCTCAAAGGGCTATTTAGTCATTGACTGATTTATATGATAGATTTGTCAAACTCTTGAATGATTTGTCACTGGTAATAAGGAGTATGATCTTGAAGATTCAAACCTTAAATTCCTGTTAGCTCTTCCTGAATGTTGGGATTTGAAGGCAACAACAATAAGAGACAACTACAGTCTTGATGAAACAACTTTTGATGAAATTTATGGAATGCTCAAGACTCATGAACTTGAGATGGAACAAAGAAGCAAGAGGAAAGGAGAAAGTCAAGGACAGTTGCTCTTAAGGCTGAAGAAGAATCCCCCAAGGCAGCTACCTCAAAAAAAGATAAGGGTAAAGCTCTTTTCACAAAGTCTGATACTGAGTCATCAAGTTCTGAAAGTGATGATGACTCAGATTCTGAAAGCTTGCCTGAGATTGATGCTGATGATGAGATGATGAAGCTGTGTGCTCTTATGGTGAAAGGGATCACAAAGATTGCATACAGGAAGTTCAGGAAGGGAAAGAAGTTTTCGAGGAAAGGCACAAGTTCTGATAAGAAGAATTTCAGAAGATCTGAAGGCAGAGGAGGAAAGTCTGATAGAGGAGATTATACCAATGTCAAATGCTATAACTGTGGTAAGAAAGGCCACATATCTCCTGATTGCAAGAAAGTAAAGGGTGACAAAGGCAAGGCTCTTGTCACAAAGCAAAAAAGCTGGACAGACACCTCAGACTCTGAAAGTGAGAAGAACTATGCGTTGATGGCAAATGCTGATAAAGAAAGTGCTGAGAGCAGTTCTGAAGCTGCTGAAATAAAGGTACCTCAGACTACTTATGCTTTTCATACTGATGATATTAATGAGTTGAGAAGATATCTTAAAACCATGTTTGTTAGTTATAGAGATCAAACTTTAACATGTGAAAGATTTACTTCTGAAAATCTTGCTTTTAAGAAAAGAAATGATTTCTTAGAAAAAGAGTTAGTTATGTTCCATCAAACTCAGAAGGATAGAGATGATGCTTTTTATGTTAGGGATGAAGTGCTAAAATTGAATGAATCTCTAAAAACTGAGTTAGAAAAGGAAAGAGAGATTATCAGGACTTGGACTAACTCTGGCAGAACAACTCAAAATTTGCTAAGTAGTGAAAATTGGAAAGAGGGCTTAGGTTATGGAGAGGATAAGAATGATAAAGGAACTGTAGAAATTAAGCCTGTTGTTAAGTAAAAGCTAAAGTTAAAACCTGTTAAGTTTGTAACTGTAAAGTCTGATAATGATAAATCAGAAGTTAGAGAGGGATTAACTTCTGACAAACTAAAACAGGAAAAGACAGTTGAAGTAAACATAGGCTTAATGACTAAGAAGCAGCTTAAGCATAAGCTGAAAGATGTTAAGAATGCAAACAAGGTAAAATCACCTAGGAAAAATAGGAATGGAAAGGAAGGTGTGAATAAAAACAATGATTATAAACCTGTTCCTGATGCTCCTAGGAAAACATGTCATAACTGTGGAAGTTCTAACCATCTGGCCTCTTTTTGCAGGAAGAATAAGAACAGAAACTCCTTACCTTCAAAATCAGGAGTTAAGAGTCAGTCTGTTAGATATAAACCAAAAATCCTTGTTTTCATTGTGGTAGTTTATGGCATTCCATTTATACTTGTAAGGAATATCATAGTTTGTACTATGATTATTATCAATTAAAACCTTCTTTGAAGAAAGTTTCCATTGTTCCTTCTAGTGTAAATTCTGATTCAAAGTCTGATAGTGTAACTTCTGATAAGAAAAATGTTAACATAAACTCTGATGCTAAATCCGCTGCAACCTTTAACAAACTTGATAAGGCCAAAGGATCCAAGCAAGTCTGGGTCCTTAAAACTAATCATTAGTGGCCTTTGTGATTGCAGGGCAACAGGAAAAATATCCTAGTTCTGGACAGTGGATGTTCAGGACATATGACTGGAAATAAGGCCCTGCTATCAGACTTTGTGGAGAAAGCTGGCCCAAGTATTTCTTATGGAGATGGCAACATTGGAAAAACATTGGGATATGGCAATATCAATCTTGGGAATGTCATCATTAAAGATGTAGATCTGGTCTCAGGACTTAAACACAATCTGCTGAGTATAAGTCAAATCTGTGACAGAGGTTATCATGTTGATTTCTTTGAAGAACATTGTGAAGTTGTGAGTAAATCCAAAGGCAAAGTTGTTCTAAAAGGATACATGTGTGGTAACATTTATGAAGCTAAGCTTTCAACAAGTACTGATGGTTCTGCAATATGTCTGATGAGTAGAGCATTAATTGAAGAAAGCTGGAATTGACACAAGAAACTCTCTCATTTAAATTTCAACAATATAAATGAACTAGTCAAGGAAGATCTTGTGAGAGGACTGTCCAAGTCAGTATTTGCTCCTGATGGCCTTTGTGATTCTTCTCAGAAGGCCAAACAAAGAAAATCTTCATTCAAGAGCAAGACTGAATCATCAATTCTTGAGCCTTATCATCTACTACATGTTGATCTATTTGGTCCAGTGAATGTCATGTCTATTGCAAAGAAGAAATATGTGTTGGTCATAGTGGATGAGTTCACCAGATACACATGGGTGTATTTCTTGCACACAAAAAGTGAAACTGCATCTATCTTGATTGATCATGTCAAACATCTGGATAAATTGGTCAAAGATTATGTGAAAACCATAAGGAGTGATAATGGCACTGAGTTCAAGAATTTGATAATGGAAGAGTTCTGCAAAAACAATGGAATTAAGCAGGAATTTTCTGCTCCTGGAACTCCACAGCAAAATGGAGTTGTTGAAAGGAAGAATAGAACTCTCATTGAAGCTGCACGTACAATGCTTGAAGAAGCAAAGCTTCCAACCTTTTTCTGGGCTGAAGCTGTGCAGACTGCTTGTTTTACTCAAAATGCAACACTCATTAACAAGCAAGGAAAAACACCATATGAGATGGTGAAGAAAAAGAAGCCAAATCTGAAGTACTTTCATGTATTTGGATGCAAGTGTTTTGTTCTCAAGACTCATCCTGAACAGCTATCTAAATTTGATCTAAAAGCTGATGAAGGAATCTTTGTTGGATATCCACTTTCCACAAAAGCCTTCAGAGTCTATAATTTGAGAACAAGAGTGGTCATGGAATCTATCAATGTCTCTTTTGATGACAAGAATATTACTGGTCTTGAAGATTTTATTGATCATGATCAGCTGAGATTTGAAAATGAAGACTCAAGTACTGATACTGAAAATCCTGACAATCTAAGTCCTGATACTGTAAACTCTGATGGATTAAACTCTGATGTTATTGAAACTGTGGTGACTACGCCAAAGGAAGATGCACCTATACAGGGGGAGCATACTCAAGATCTTACCACATCTCAAGAATCATCAGAACATACATCTGGCTCTTCAAGTTCTGATTCGTCAAGTTCTGATAAGCCAAGTTCTGATAGTGCTGAAAATCTAAATTCTGAAGAATCCAACTCAGAGAGCATAGTTTCAGGGGGAGCATCAGAAAATGAAAATGAAGACATCATGGATCATGGGGGAGCATCCAGTTCTAGAGAAAACCTTCCATCTGCAAGGAAGTGGACTAAATCACATACACCTGATTTGATAATTGGAAATCCTGATGCATGTGTCAGAACTAGAACAGGTACTTCAAATGAATTTCTTTACAATTCTTTTCTCTCTCAGACTGAGCCAAAGAAAGTGGAAGAAGCTCTTCAAGATGCTGATTGGGTGCAAGCAATGCAGGAAGAGTTAAATGAATTTGAAAGAAACAAAGTCTGGACCCTAATGCCAAGACCAAATAATAGATCTGTTGTTGGTACAAAGTGGGTATTCAGAAACAAAACTGACAGTGATGGCATAATTACAAGGAATAAGGCAAGGCTGGTTGCAAAAGGATATTCTTAACAAGAGGGAATTGATTATGATGAAACATTTGCACCAGTTGCTAGGTTAGAAGCCATAAGGATATTTTTGGCTTATGCTGCTCACAAAAAGTTTACTGACTTTCAAATGGATGTGAAAAGTGCTTTTCTCAATGGAGAATTGGAGGAGGAAGTATATGTTGAACAACCTCCAGGCTTTGTAGATTCCAAACATCCAGATTATGTCTACAGGCTTGATAAAGCATTTATGGACTTAAGCAAGCTCCTAGAGCATGGTATGAGACTTTAGCTCAGTTTCTTCTGGAAAGTGGATTCAATAGAGGAACAATAGACAAAACATTGTTCTAGCTCAACCATGGAAATGACTTACTTTTAGTCCAGATTTATGTTGATGATATCATTTTTGGATCTACAAATGACAGACTTTGCAAGGAGTTTGCCAAACTGATGTAGTCAAGGTATCAGATGAGTATGATGGGAGAACTTAGCTATTTTCTGGGCCTTCAAGTCAAGCAAAATGAAGAAGGCACTTTGATTTGTCAAACTAAGTACACCAGAAACTTGCTGAAGAAATTTGGAATGCAAGATTGTTCAAGTACATCCACTCCCATGGCCACTGCAACAAAATTGGATAAGGATACTGGTAAATCAGTAGATATTACTGATTACAGAGGTATGATTGGCTCTCTACTCTATCTAACTGCTAGTAGACCTGATATCAAGTATGCTACCTGTCTTTGTGCAAGATTTCAAGCAGATCCAAGAGAACCTCACTTAACAGATGTGAAAAGAATTTTTAAATATCTTAAGGGAACAGCTGATCTGGGTTTATGGTATCCCAGAGAATCAGATTTTAAACTAATAGGTTACTCAGATGCAGATTTTGCAGGTTGCAAAATTGACAGGAAAAACACAAGTGGAAGCTGCCAATTTCTTGGAGGCAGATTGGTTTCTTGGTTTAGCAAGAAACAAAAGTCAATTTCCACATCAACTGCAAAAGCAGAATATATTGCTGTAGGAAGTTGTTGTGCACAGATTCTTTGGATGAAGAATCAATTACTGTATTATGGGTTAACATATTTCAAAATCCCTATTTACTGTGATAATCAAAGTGCTATTGCTATGACAGGTAATCCAGTTCAACACTCTATGACAAAGCACATCAGCATCAGGTACCACTTCATCAGGGAACATGTAGATGAAGGTACAGTGGAATTGCACTTTGTTCCAACAGATCAACAACTAGCAGATATCTTCACAAAACCATTATGTGAAGCTACTTTTACAAGATTGGTAAATGAACTTGGAATGGTTTCAGGTTCTTTCTCTAAATTTGCTTAGTTTTGTTCTGTTACATCAGACTTTATGATCAGTATTTACAGAATTCAATCTCTTTGTGTATTCTGTGCTTAATTGAAAAATTTGTTTAAGTACTGACTGTTGTCTGATCAATGTTTCTAAACTCTGATAGTGATATGTCTGTTTAGGTAACTATTCAATCCTATGAGGATAACTGTGCTAGATGCTGACCTAGTCTTCAATAAATAAGGGATCCCATATAAGAAGTAATTATTTCTGTGGAAATCTATTGACACAAGCAAATTCTGATAATTGAGCTTAGTTGAGTTTACTTTGTCTATCTTATTACTAAGTCACAAACTAGAATAATGCTGCTCATCTGTTAAGTTCTGATGCTAGTAAACCTGTTGAATGAACTAAGTGCTGATAAACCTCACTTATCAAAAAAAAAGAAAAAAAAGAAACAAGGATTAAAAATCAGGTACTCCTTTGAGATCTAGAGTAAAAAATGTGGAAGGGAAGACCCAAGTGCATTGCTGATATTAAGTAATATGCATCAGAAAAGCAAATAAAATATTTTCTTGGTGACTTTTCACACTTTATGATTACTGGAGAAATACTCTGATAATAGCATAAATTCTGATAAGCAGTCGTTACTCACTTACACTGAGAAGCCACTGTAAAAAGGAATTTAAAAAGATGCACAAAATTAGCACACATTAGTTGAGGTGGACTCAAGCATGAACTCATTCACCAGTAGGTTTCAGGATAATGACAGCTCTTTAGCAAAGTTTTAGTTATGCCTTATTTCTAAGATGTATTGAAGTGAATCAGACTTTACTCTTTGTCTGATATTTAGCTTAATGCACACACTCACCACTCCATATGAATGACGAAAATCACTGTGGTGATCTATGTTGTTTTAGATGAACAGTCATTGTGTGAGGATTTACTAAGATAGGCATTCATTTTTCGAGTTAAGAGATTATGTACTGATGACTGTTAAGTGCTGATATAAGTCTAAGTTCTGATATTCACGTCTGTTTCTTTACTTGACTTATTTGTGGATAAAATTTGACCTAACAGTCTCAGTTTAAACCTGAATATGTTGAAGTGGAAGATTAATAGTCACTATGGTTAGGGATAGTGGTACTCGTACTTGAACAGTCAACTTTTACTTGCTTCTTGTGCGCATTAAACCATGTTTTATCTTTCCAATGAATGTTTTTCTTTTTCCAAGTCTGGGGAGATGAGGTAGAATTAATTCCACCTATAAGCATTAAATTTCTTTGCGTCTCCTGGCATTCTTCTGCCTATATAAGCAACCACTTCACTTTAGCCTTCCCATCAAATCTTTTCTCACAAACTCACCTTCATATTTTTTCTATCAAAAACACCATGGTCAGATACAATATGTTTTTGAACTACGAAACTTTCAACATGGAGCTGAGCTGTGCTGATTGGCAGCAGGAATGGCACGTCACTGCCATTCCTGATGAGATATGGGACTCTATTCCCCAGGAGGTACTCACCCACCTCCTATTCTTCTATATGGATTACCATCGCCATCTGGAGCGATTGGAGGAGGAAAGGCTGGAAGCTCTCCGCCAGCAAGAGCGAATCATTCGACTCGCTATTCTGTTTGTTGGGAGTAGGAAGAAGAAATGATTTATTTTCTTCTTCCTGTTTTTCTTCATCATCATCCTTGCCCTGCTTCTTGAGCTAGGACAAAGGCTGTTGACGTTAGGTTTAGCAGCTTAGGGAAATCTTGTATAAGTTCTGATGTAATTTAAATTTCACGAATGTATTCTCTTGATATATTAATGAATTTTTTTTGTTTTGTTTCAAGATCTTGTCTCTGAGATATTTTAATGCATTGTTAAATCCTGATACATATTCATATTCTGATGACCATATAAATTCTGTTTTAATTTAAGTTCTGATTTTCCTTTATCAGTACTTATTCATCTGATTTATCTTGGTTATTTTCACTCTATTTATTTTCAGAATATTGATGTTGCAGTGAACAATAATTAAATAAGTGGGAACGGTTTCAATTCTGAATTAAAACTGTTTCACATTGATTAATGGAATAAATGGGTAGGTGGAATGGTTTCTCCTTGAAAAACTACAAGTGGGTAAGTAATGATTACTGTTTTCTCGCGCCCAGTAACTATCCGTTATTACTGCATGTCTGACAGGTGTCCAACGCTAACATTTTTTTAATCTTTTATATCTTTTCATACTTTTTCTCTCTACTTACTTTTACTCTCTTTCTTCTTCTCACGTTGGTTTTTCATACAGACATTTTATCAAACACCTAACAGGCACTCTTAAATCTCAATTTTTCTCATGGCACCAAAGGATTTAATTATTGATGGAGCTAAATTTGTTCCAAACAACTATGCTACAATTCTTGATCATGCTGAAGCTCCATCTGAATTGCATTTTGTACAAGATCTTCTTGCACACAGTGAGATTGGGTAGGCATTGACCCAGCCATCAGTCTTTTCGAGCCAACAAGTTCTGACATTTTGGCGGACTGGGCACTTTGATAATGGTGGTACACATGGCACTCCCAGTATTGTTTTTGAAGTGGATGATTCTTCATATGCAGTCACTCCTGGTACAATACGCAAGGCTCTACATCTCCCAGAAGGATGTACCTTTTCAATTCCAGAGGAATCAGCTCTTCAGGAGTTAATGGCCAGTTTGGGATATGAACAGAGTTTGGCAAAGCTTGGGCAGTTGAAACGGGCTCATATCAGGAGGGAATGGAGCTTCTTCTTCGACTACATCACTAAAGCTTTTGGGAACAAGTGTTCGAATTTTGATGTCATCCCCATACTGAGTCAGCACATCGGGTATGCCATTATAAACCAAACTCATTTTGATTTTGCAACTGCAATAATTGGTTTTATTGGGGCTAGGATGATAGAGGATAGGAATGTTGTTTACTTTGCTAGATTCTGTCAACTTATATATACTTTTTGTACTGATGAACCTCAATTAGTCAGTTCCTCAACTCGACCTTTTAAGGTTGCAAAATGCTACTTTAATGACCTGATAAATGCTGACACTAAGAAATCAGTGGTTAGACCTTTACAGATTCCTCAGTCTGTAAAACAGATCTTAGTAAATGCTGATCCTGATACTTATAGATCTGTTTATTCTAATGTCCAACCAACAACAACCTCCCAAATACCACAACAACCATCAACACCTACCACTCATTCTATTCAACCCACCCTCAGGCAGTATATCAAATCCTATCTCTCCACTTCATAGACAGTTCAACCCTCATCCTCAGCACCTACTGTGAAGCCTTCATCTTCCAAACCTAAGAGGACAAAGACTGTTCCTTAAACACCTCAAAAGAGAAGGAGGAGTGCTTTGAGAGATGAATCTGATACTGAGGAATAGGTTCCTTCTTCAGAACCTGTTGTTAAAGAAGCTGAGAAAGTGATTTCTCAGAAGGATTCTGGAATTGGGGGATCTAGGCTTCTCAAGAGGCTTAGAAGAATGACTGTTCCTGACACTCCCAAGGAATCCATATCTACACAGAGATACAAGAAACATAGGGCAAAAAGGCCAGTTTCAGATGATGAAGAAGCAGCAGCTAAGGAAGGGGATCAGGAATCTCTGATCTCATAAGAAAAGGAATCTGCTCCAGTCCCTACTTCTCCATCAACTCCAACTCAGGAAGCTGTTACTGAAAAGGCCACCACAACATCTATGTCTCCTGTTCAAAAATCTGTATCTCCTGTTGTTTCAGTCACAAGTGCTGATATTGATGTTCAAAACTTGTTTGTGCCTGAAGTAATTCTCTTAGAAGCTCCAACAGCAACTAATCCATCAACAACACCTGTTACTGATGCTGTTCAAACTCCAGAGTTATCTACTACACCTTCTCTGCATCTAGATGCTGATGATCAGAATATAGGTGAGCATCAGGGATGTTGATCAGAACTTAGAACCAGATCAACAATTAGAGGATGCTGAAGCCTCTTTTGCTACTCACAATGTTGTTCTATCAGAAGATACTGATTCTGTAAGTTCTGATGCTGCAAATGCTGGAGATACTGGTGATGCTGCTCTACAAGCAAATAATGATGAAGCAGGTCCTTCAGGACATGCCCCTCAACAAACAGCTCTTAAATCTCAACTTGTTAAGAAGTTTGTTACCAGAGAAGCACCACTGCCTTGGAGTGAAACTCCTGCTGGTCAGGAGTGGACTAAGGAATGGAACTCAATTACTTGTGTTCCATCTGCGAAGAATCTGGCTGCGCAATTGACAAAAGCTGATGAGATGTTAAATACCGATGATTTCAAAACCCAGCTTAGAGTCACTGCATTGAGTACTAAACATCTTCAAGGTCTCCATTCCACTACTCATGCAGAGCTACACAAGATTCAGGAAGAATTTATCAAACAGGAACAAGTTCAAAAGATTGATAAGAAAAAGTTCTTCCAACCTACCTTTGACAAGATTGCTTATATTGAGAAGACTCAGGAGAAACAACAAGCTCAGATTGATGATATTCTGAAAAATCAAGATTCTCAGCAATCTCAACTTACTGAAATCCAAGTCTCAGTGGAATTGCTTGTCTCTCTTCTACTACCTGCTGATGCCAAAAAGGGGGAGAAAGTAATTAAGTCCAAATGCAAGACTGACAAGACACTGAAAGGGAAGGATAATGAAAAGGATGATCAAGGAAACTCTGGAATGGGTAGAGGTCATAGTCAAGGTAGAGGTTTCTCATCAAGAAAAGCTGAAATCACAAGTCACAGGACAAGTTCTGATGCTGGAAAAAGAATTAGTTCTGCTACTGGTAAAAGGATAAGTTCTGATGAACTTTTAGATCTTGATGAAGAAATGTCAAGACAGTTTATTTCTTCAGGAAAATCCAGGAATGGAGTTGGAGAGTTTAATGGAAGAAGAAGCCAGACTTAAATTAGAGAAAGTCACATCTAAATCTGAAGCTTCTGGTAAAAAGACACTTCCAAAACTCAAAGGCATTGTGATAAAAGAAAGGACAAATACTGAAGCAACATTGGCTAAATCACAACCGCAGATAGATCCAAGATCCAAGGGTAAAGAAAAGGTTGGTGAACCTATCAAGGTTTATGTGCCTCCTGAGAATGAAGAAATCATTGATGAAAAGGATGATCTTGCTCTGACTTCAAGGAAAGTTTTTAAAACAACCTCTGACATGGCTCAAGTTGTTCAGAGTCAAGATACAGTAAGTTCTGATATTCCAAAGAAGCAAGTAACCTCTGACACAACTCAAGTTAACTTGATATCAGAAGATAGACCAAAGACACTCCTACCAGGATTCACTAAAGCAAAACAGACTCAACCTTTGAAGACTGCTGCAAGTGGTTTTGAAGTAAGAGTAGTTACTAGAAAGGAAGCAAGAGATAAAACTGGATTGGGAAGTGCTGATGAAAGAAGAATACAGAACACTACCAATGATCCAACTTCCTTGAGTGAACCAGTTATTGGAGCAACTCCTGAGAGATTGAATCAACTGGAGTCTATACAAATGGTTTACCATACCTACTTGAAAGAACACATCTTGTTGTACTTCATGACAGATGGTAGGGTTTATCATATAAGGCAAAATGCCATTCCATTGAAGTATTTTGAAGAATTGGAGCATGTACTATTCTTACTTCAAGTGGATGACAGATTGACATGAAGTGCTGCAAACTATTTGAAGGATCAGATTCAGAGACAGAAAAGACTTTATTCTTTTAAGTCTGACAGCACATATGTTCCAAAGTACAGAGATCACAAGGATGATATAGTTGAAATGAAGCCCAACACTGCTAAGATTATAACTACCTTTCTAGGTTAATGGGCTGTGGAATTCAATCTTGAGTCTGATAAAGCTTATTTGATCAGACTGGATCAGGATATAAGAAAAGCAAAGATTAATGATCTCAGGGCTGCAATCTTTCAAATTGGTGAAGATAATGCAGAGCTTAAAGATACTAAAAGGAGGATGATTGATGAACTTAGATATGCTGAGAGATGTTTATTGAAGAACTATCTCAGAATAACTCCTGACATCAGAGAGATCAGAAGATGAAGCCAAGTCAAGATCTATAACTGATTAAATTCTGATATTTGTACAGACTGAAGCTGTTATCAGAAGTTAAATGTTGGTAAAGCTTTAAGGATTGTAAGTTGTAGTTATCTAGTCTAATTCTCATGCATTTGTACTTAATGTTTTTGACATCATTAAATATCTGTTAAACTTGTATATTATGCTAATTTACAAGTTGGGTGAGATTGTTAGATATATTTGATAATGTCATGGCTAATATGATTTATGTTTAGTTTTCAGATCTTACTTAAACAGGATAAATCAGTACTTACTGGAAGTCAGGACTTAAGGATATCAGTACTTATATTATCAGGAGATAATCATTAGAAGATGGATATCAGAATTTAAGTGCTGAAGGACGTTCAGATAAGGACAGTAGCTGATTAAAGGAAAGAAGATCGAGATAAACATAAGAAGAGATATGCATGAAGAAGGAATTCTATGAAGAATAGAATACCTGGAAGAAAAGATATCTGATTGATATATTTTAGGAAGCAGAATTATATTCCATATCAATTAATGATTATCTTGTAACTGTGTAGTATATAAACACAGACATAGGGTTTACACTATAAGTGTTATCATATTCGAAGAGATTATTGATTGTAACCCTAGCAGCTCTCGTGATATTTGTTCATCACTGAGAGGTAACAGTTCCATATTGTAACAGAGTTTATTATTTCAATAAAGTTTGTTTTCTGTTACTTGAAACATTAAGAGTTCGATTTGATTGTATTTTACACTGTATTCACCCCATCTACAGTGTGTGTGACCTAACAGATTAAATGCATAATTTTCATTCATTATAGATCTTAAGTGCATTTTATCTCTACATTGCCATATGCTCTGTGACACAGGTTCAGCCTCCAATTGTCTTCTTTCATTTGATAGTCATGAGGTTGAAAACCCACAACTTCTATCCCAGACTATAAAGACAAACACAGAAACAGAACTAACCAACACTCTCTTACCACTAATATGAAGTATGAATGAGCGTGAGGGAGAAAGTGCCTTAGTGCACCACATAAGGAAGGTTCTGAAGTCAACCCAGCAGCTCTATCTCCTACAAAGATGAGTAGTATTTAAACAAAGACAACTGCTAGCCCCCATACATCTTCTCAAAAAGATGTAATGATTGAAAAGGCACAAAAACAATTACTAGATTCATCCTCTCAACAGGGTGCGTCTATTGAAATTTTCCTGTTGGCCAGGGTATCCGATGTAGTGTCACCACCTTAAACATAAACAATTCTTGATGCACAAGGAAAGGTTTCACACACAAAGGAAGAGTTGATGGAAACAAGAGTTTTGACCATTTTAAGGTTAGATTCGATTGTTCAAGGTTCTTTAATGGACCAATTGTCTTTACAAGTGTTAGGAGAGGGTACTGATCCAATAGCCTTATGTCAGTGGTCAGTGTCGACCTCCCCGGGACTAATAAACCTGGATATATCTTTGGATAGTGGATCTGACATAGGTGTAGATCGGCAACTTGTCGACAATGATTCAGATATTACCTGAGTCACAAGGAAATGTCTTCACAGACATTAGAAGGAAACTTTGATCTTTATGCTAAATTCTTTGGATCATTGTTTACCTTCCCAGAGTTCAAATCTGGAACCCTAAAAGGGAAACTAACAACTTGTAGATTATGACTCAGATTCATCTGATGAGTCTAACAAGGATGGGGATTTGCGAACTCCCATTGCACCACCTGTGACCTCCTTAAGGATGGCTAAGGTGATTTTCCTTGCAGGTACAACTGGATTTTGGAGCTATGAGATGAGTGATACACTTGTGAGAATGAGTGTAGACACGAGTGTAGAGAAGAGTGAAATACTTGTGAGGTACACGAAACAGAATCACACACTCACAGTGAGGAAGAAAGACAGAAACACCATATCCCATTCCCTATCCCTAAACATGGTTCTTGATACTTCGGGTCTCGATTCTGTTTATGATTGGAACTTAACTCTTAGGAACCTAACATTTACAGATTGGATTAGAATACTTCGGGACCTTTGGGAGCTCACAATTGGTAACACTTGGTGATCTCACAATTGGGAGGTATAAGGAGTTGGGAAGATTGGTGAACATATTGATCAACAGTGAAGTCATTCTTGCAGCAGTTAAAGGGACATGGCTGATCAGACTCTGACTTGTTATTTCTTTTCCAACCAAGTGAAATATGAGAACTCCTTTAGACAACATCATACATTCCTTCTCTAAGGGGGAGATAAAAGCTTATATAATAGTTTGGAGGATTCCTCAACTAAGGGGGAGAAATAGCAGGAAGGAAGAAAAAGGTAAAGCACATGTACACTACACCACACCATTGTTGTTTGTAACTACGGATCCTGTTGTACGGGAGAGGTGGTAAACACAAGGTGATTTCCTAGTGATCAGAAGAAGTGGTTTGGTTCATCACTATTCTTCATAAGGGGAGAAACTGTTTTCCAAAAGGGGAGTACCATCAGTTCTTATCTGCGGATCCTATTGTACGGGAGAGGTGGTAGACGAAGGTGATCTCCTTTAAGCAGTTGATTCTCATAGGGGGAGAAGCAAGAGAGATATGCGCTTCTCAACAGGAAATATGGTTGTACAGAAGAAGCTACTGATGATTACTTCAAGACTGAGAAGTATTATCTGGAAGAAATTTGAAGAACCAAGGAAATGAAGATGAAACTACTTGAAGATCAATTCAGTGCTAGAGGAACAAGCATCTTTCATTTCAGAAACTCAAGAAATCTGGAAATGCAGTATTTGATCCAGAAAACTAGTAGCATTATTTACAAGTCCTGGTACATTACTTTTTCTAGTTGTTAGTTGAGTTATCCTCTCTATTTAATTTGTTTGTTAAGTTTAACAATCAAATAAGGGGAGATTGTTCGTGAGATTGCGTAGCTGTATGAACAGTTACGTGATAACTCAACACAATAAGAACACTAGAATATGACAGGTTAATAATACTATGTCTATACAAGAAATCAGGAAGAATGAAGACAATGCAAATACAAAGAATCAGAATATTAGAAGAAAGCCTGAAGTCTGTCTAAAGGTCACTGAAAGAAGTTCATTAATATGATCATGCCTCAGTGAAGAACAAAGGTTAAAGACATTCAGGGTTTCAGAAATATTGAAGATTCAGTATACAAGTGCTACCGGAAGATTTCAGTGTATTAACATTGATTGAAGATAGACAGTGTTTGAAGCATAGAAATCTGAAGAATTGAAGACAGGGTATAGACATAGGTTAATGAAGACGTTGTCTAGAGTACCAGAAAGGATTCCAGTGAAAGTACAATTGTTTATTGACAGTCAGTGTCTGGAGCAATAAAGTTGAGGCAAGCTTAACAATATAATCAAGGCTATAATACGAAGACCTGAATCGGGGTTAGTCGTCTGTGAACCAGACCAGTTGCACTAGGCGTCAACAGCTCGTGAAAGGAATCTGGGTATTATTTATAGAATAATTGTTAAGTTGAGGAACGTACTTGGATTGAACGTTTATCTGTTAAAGTACGAGAAGAGGTGCGCGGGGTATAAAGCTCAACAGCTCAAGGGACTGGCGAATCTCAAAGTTTAATTGTTAAGTTAAATAAATTATTTAATGGACTTTAATATAATTTATTTAATAAACTTAAAATGATTTATCTTATAAACTTTAAATAGGTTTATTTTATAAATCTAAATTAGTTTATTTATATAAGTTATATTTAAGTTTATTTTATAAATTAATTTAATTACAATTTAAACTTAAAAAGAAAAAGAAAAAAAAAAGAAAATAGAAAATGGAAAAAGAAAAAAGAAAACAAAAAGAAAAAGAAAAAGAAAAAGAAAACAAAAAGAAAAACAAAAAGGAAAACAAAAAAACAAAAAACCAAAAAATGAAAAACAAAATCAAAGGAAAATAAAAGTAACCTGGGTGACATAAGGTCGCCACAGGTGAACTTAAATTAGGAGTGAATAAGGTGTCGCCACACAACTCCTCTCCTGGATCTCCTTTGTCGCCACACAGCCTATCGCCACAGAAGCCCTCAATTCTCAGCCACACATTATTGGATAAAAGACTACACTTTGCAGCAGAAGAGATTTAGCCATTCAATTCTGAATTATTTACTGTTCATCTTCTCTCTCAAAAGAGAAGTGAAAATGGCAGCGGAGATTTACAGAGGAGTTCAAGCTACTTGAATATCCGTTTAAGTTCTCACCGGAGTAACGTTATAATGCCCGATTTAATTCTTGTATATTCTTAGGGGCATTATAATCGTTACCCGGTAATTAAATCCTAGTACAAACAAAAACTAGATTATTGTATAGGATTTAATTTGTAAATCTTTGTAGTAGCTAGGAACCTTGTTGGTCTTAGATTGTAGCCGGTTAATTTATTTACTGGAGTGTAGCAACACCCTCGAGGATTTATATACGAATATATATTTCCCCGAATATTTTATGTTCCTCGTTTTTCTCGTTCCAAACACTATTCCTCTCAAGAACACGAAACACTAACCGAGCACTAAATATTTTATCCGCTAAAGATTCAATTTTTTTTTTAATTTAGTGATTATCGTATTCAACCCCCCTTCTACGATAATTCGGGACCTAACAATACCATGCCTAGATTCTTTCATAAATCAAATGTTATATATGATGTACTAACCCCAGGACCCTCAAGACAAAGGGGTACCTATAAATTTAACTAATCATGTATGTAGGTGTGTCTTGCAGCGAAACAAGACATATGGTACCTTGATAATGGATGTTCAAGATATATGACCGGTAACAAGTCACTCTTGAACAACATTAAAAAGGTTACCACAGGGAGCGTAACATTTGGTGATAGTAGTAAAGGAAACATTGTCGGCATCGGAGATATCGGAAATGGGAAAGTTAAAATTTTTGATGTTCAATTGGTCACCGAGTTAAAGTACAATCTTCTTTCCATTAGTCAATTATGAGACAATGATTACAAGGTAATTTTCTACACCTTTTCTATATTAGATAAATTTGGAAAGATGGTTCTCACTTGCCCTAGAAATAAAAATGTTTATACATGTGACATGAGCAAGCAAGTGAATGTGTGCCTAATCACTATAAATGATGATCCATGGCATCAAGGATTAGGACATGCAAACATGAAGTTGATAAATAATATATCAACTAAAGACCACGTCCGAGGTATACCAAAACTAAACTATCATAAAGATCATACTTGTGAAGCTTGCGAAGTTGGTAAATAAATTCGAGCTTCTCACAAAGCAAAGTTTATGGTATCTACCTTGAGACCTCTCGAGCTACTACATATGGATCTTATTGGTCCGGTTCCAATATAAAGTCTCGGAGGTTGCTCATATACGTTGGTAGTTGTGGATGATTATTCACGATTTACATGGACTGAATTTCTGAAAGCCAAAAGTGATGCTTTTGAATCCTTCTCATCTTTATGTAAAATGATTCAAAATCAACAAAATAAAACCATAGTCTATTAAAGAACTAATCATGGTAAAGAATTTGAGAATTCGAGTTTCACCAACTTTTGTGATGAACATGGCATCACACATAATTTTTTAGCTCCATACACTCCTCAATCCAACGGAGTAGTTGAACGGAATAATAGAACACTCCAAGAAATGGCTAGCACAATGCTAAATGAATATCGTCGACCTAAATATTTTTGGGCCGAGGCTATGTCAACCGCTTGCCAAATTCTTAATCGGGTTTTGCTACGACCTATAAAACAAAAGACTCCTTACGAGCTATATTTTGGCAAAACTCTGAAACTAAGCTATGTTCGAGTATTCAGAAGCAAGTGCTTCATATTAAATTCAAAAGAGTACCTTACGAAGTTTGATCCTAAATCAAGCGAAGGTATATTTCTTGGATACTCAAACAATGGTAGAGCTTACCGAGTGTATAACCTTAAATTGCTTGTGGTGAAGAATCTATGAATGTCGCTTTTGATGAAAGTAAACCACCGGCGAAATATAAAGATCTTGTTGACCAAGAAAATGTTTAATAAGATGATATTGAAAAGGTTATTCGACAATTCGGAAATATGGATCTCGGGACTCCCGTACATAAAAATCTATTAGAATTGGACGAAAAGGAAGATGAACTTCCTAAAGCAATTCCCACTATAAAAAGTTATCCACTGGATAATGTGCTTGGAGACTTAAAGAAAGGAGTTCAAACGCGGTCACAAGTTCAAAACATTGTGAATCATCTGAGCTTTCTATCTCAAATATAACCTAAGACCGCGAAAGAGGCTTTATTAGATGAGGATTGGATTTCTGCTATGCAAGATGAATTGCTCCAATTTACTCGTAGTAAAGTGTGGGAACTTGTCCCTAAGCCTCATGATACTTCCATAATTGGTACAAAATGGGAATTTTGAAATAAATTAGACAAAAATGGAACGTTAGTTCGAAATAAAGCAAGATTAGTTGCACAAGGATATACCCAAATGGAAGGAATAGACTTTGATGAAACATATGCACTGGTAGCAATAATTGAATCAATTCGAATGCTATTGGCTTATGCTTGTCATAAAAATTTCAAAGTCTGTCAAATGGATGTGAAATCTGCATTCTTAAACGGGATTTTGGAAGAGGAAGTATATGTGAAACAACCTCCCGGGTTTGAAGATGCAACACATCCCGACTATGTCTATAATTTATATAAACCTCTATATGGCTTAAAACAAGCCCCAAGAGCATGGTATGAAAGGTTGAGCAAGTTCCTACTAGACAATAAATTTAAGATGGGAACGGCTGATAAAACCTTTTTTACGAGGCAAGAAAAAGAAGATATATTGCTCGTACAAATATAAGTAGATGACATCATATTTGGCTCAACAAATGATGCACTATGTAAAGAATTCTCTGAAAATATGAGTAAAGAATTCGAGATGAGTATGATGGGAGAATTAAACTTCTTTTTGGGATTGCAAATAAGGCAATCTGATGAAGGCATCCATATCTCTCAATCCAAGTATTGTAAAGAGATGTTAAAAAAATTTGAAATGGATAATGCCAAACCCATATCTACTCCCATGTCTACATCCGATAAATTAACGGAAGATCCAAAAGGAATTCTCGTAGACACAAAGAAATATCGAGGAATGATCGGTAGCTTGCTCTATATAACTGCAAGTTGTCCCGATATTCAATATAGTGTTTGTAAGTGTGCTAGGTTTCAAGTAGCACCGAAAGAATCTCATTTATCCGTGGTAAAAAGGATATTGAGATATCTTAAAGGAACCACTGATGTTGGTCTTTGGTATCCCAAAGGAATACCATTTGACTTAGTATGTTTTTCTGATTCGGACTATGCCGGGCATACTTGTCAATTTCTCGGTGGATGTTTAGTTTCTTAGTTTTTAAAGAAACAAAATTCCATATCCATCTCAACAACCGAGGCTGAATATATAGCAGCTACAACATGTTGTGCTCAAATACTGTGGATGAAGCAAACACTAGCTGACTATAATATAAAATTTGACGTGATCTCAATCTTATGTGATAATACGAGTGCTATTGATCTTAGCAAAAATCTCGTATTACATTCAAGATCTAAACATATAGATGTGAGACATCATTTTTTACGTGATCATGTCAATAAAGGCGATATAAAAATGACTCATATTGATACTGAGATCAATCTCGCTGACATATTCACAAAACCATTAAATTCCGAAAGATTCACTAAACTCCGCTTAGATTTAGGAATGTTGGAATGTGTGAAATAATGGTTTATATAAAGATCAGTTGAAGATTATAAAGAAATCTCAACGATAAGGATATTCTCCCGATCAAGTTATAAGTTTATCTGAAACTCAGATTTTTCAATAAAGAAATTTATTGACCGAGTTAAGATAACTTAAATAGCCCAGATTAACCGGGAAAATAAACTTAATCAAGTGAATATTTATTATTCCATGAGATTTATAAATATTTAGAAGTCTTTCTCATATAAACTGATTGTTATTTTCAGTTATTTATATATATATATATATATATCTATTTTGTTCTTAAATATACATATATTTAGTCTCATATATTTTCCTACAGATATATATATATATATATGTTATTTTAGTATATATATATTCTGTGATATATATAAATAAATTTTTGAAAATAATTATATATATATATCAGCAAAATTATATAAGGATAAATATATAATAATTCAGCTATATTAATAAATATAGTTTTTCAAATATATTTTATGGACTATTTTTAACCGGTCCAATCAAAATTTATCCTGCCCAAAGTTTCTAATAAGCCCATATATTTTAAATATAAATCTATTTATAAAAAATTAAACCCAGTCCATTTTTTTGTTTGGCCCAATTTGATTTCTCAAGCCCAAAATCTGTTTACAACTTATAATCTCAACCGTCTGTTCCTAACCCTAATTAATCTTGATCATTTATTCAACAAAATATATAAACCATACACTGTTTTGTACAGTGCACACACTCGATTCATTTGTAACCCTAATCTCTAAACTCTCTCGCCTCTCTTCTTCTCTCCGCCTCTTTCGAAGAACCCTAGATCAATTTCTTCATTTTTCCCTTCAAATCTTCAATGAATTCTTATAGATACTATGCTTATATATATATACTCATCATATCTCTAAAAGATATGATGAAAATAGTTGATTGGGTTGGTAAAATCGAACGAGAATCATCAAATCGGACATTAAATCGATGTTTTATATATATATACACACTCATTTCTCTTGGTTTGAATCATTGATTCAGCAAAAACCTAACTCGATTTCAAGTTGTGTGACAGGAGAAGACTGGTTATTGCGATATCTTCTCGGAGAAGAAGATACAACGGCTGCATGTGACGAAAAAAGGGTGAATCGGAAGTTGACTCAGTCCGCGACTGAGTCAACCAGGTAAGTCCTATTAGTCAGGCCAGACTATAGGCTCAGGTGAGGTTTTCTTGTTTATTTCAGTCTCATTTTATTGAATCTGTGGTTGAGGGCATTCGACTGAAATTGAATCGAACATAATTTGATTAAATCGTATCTTATTCTTGATATGGATGTAATAAATGGTCTGTGATGTGTTTTTGATGCAGTTGTGATTTGACATTATTCTGTGTTTGATCGAATTAATAGTATAAAGTTCGGATTATTACAAAATCATATGGTTGATGTAGAGTTTATGACTGTGATTTGTGATTATTTGCTGGATGCAAAATTCAGTAGATGCAAGTTTTGTTGATTTATCTGGATTGTATCTTTGTGGTTGCTTAAAATAATAATTCGTGTATAATAATTACTTGGTTAATTTAGAACAAATACTCTCAGTACTTGAAGTTTAATTGGATTATGAATATGATCATTAATTATATAATATGAGCTTGATAAGTTAATTTGTTAAAAATCTAAATTACTAAAGTTTAAGTTGAAATTTGATAGTACTCTTGTAATCAACAGAACATGCTTGGTTGAATTTAAAATCTGTGAGATTGTTATTCCTAGTGAACTAACAATGAGATTTACAGAAGGGGGGTTGAATGTAAATCTCAAAACTTTTTCAAGTTTTGAGCAGTTTCAAAAGCTGTGTGTTTAAGATAAACAAGTGTGTGAATTGCTTTAAGCTAATACAGACAGATATATATTCAAACACAAAAGTACAGAACACAATAGACCTTAAAAACTTTTCTGGTGGATTTGTTGTTCCACCAGAGATGGTATTTTAGAAAATCTGTGATACAAGAAGTTGATCACAGCTGCATCCTAGTACAAACTAGATAATTTTTCTCTCAAGATTTTTCTAAATAGCTCTGGAAAAACTCTCTTCTAATTACTAGCTGCTACTTGGTTTTTATAACACCAAGTTTACAAGTGAAGACAAAGATAAAAGTACAATAATAAAATAAGTTCTCCACTTGTTTCTTCTCCATTTTACTCCAGTGCATTGTTGACTATTGCCTCTTTATACTAGAGTAGAACGACTGCTTTTTATGATGTTCCTGAAATAGGCTACCACATCTCAGTTGTCTCTGTCAACCCATGTGCCTCTGTTTGTAGGTACAACTACCACTTGTCAACTGCTATTTAATAGAACATCCGTTGAAGCCTTCATCCGTTGATGGCTTTATCCGTTGATGTGTTAGCAGTTGAAGCTCTATCCGTTGATGCACTCATCCGTTGAAGGATGTTATCCGTTGAAGCTTTAGAGACATCCGTTGAAGCTTTGTTTCTCATCCGTTGAAGGTCTTTAAGTTATCCGTTGACACCATTTCATTTATACAAAATTACAAGGCATGAGATATTTACAATTGGCCTTCCTATCTGCATATCCTTTAGTAGTCAACATGACTTATAATTTCCCTCAACATTTAAGAATTATATCTCAAATTCAGAGACTGAAATGTGCTACAACACTAGACTTATTACTAAGTAAAGCTACACCATCAACGGATAGCCAAAGTGGTCTTATCCGTTGAGGCTACAAACACTAGATTTCTACTTAAGTGTTTTGTTAAACATATCATCAAACTAATGCACATATATTCCTAACAATCTCCCCCTATTTATGTCTATAAGAATTGTAGACATAAATTCAAGGTTAACTTGATGATAACAAAACACTTAACAAATATATGAACTGAAACTAAGTAGAAATTTAAAAGTGCTGCAAAAGTGTATGTACTAGAAGGTAATTGAAGATTTACAGTGTTTCCAAGGGTGCTCCTCTAGCCTGAGCAAATCATCTTTTTCTTCTTTGATCCCTAGTTTTCTTTCCTAGCCCTTTGTCATTTTCTTCAATTTGGAGTTGGAGTTGTCTGAAGAATTCAGCTTCATCTTCATCACTGATATCCAACTTAGATTGCATTTCTTTGAGAGTTTCATTGCTGGCAATCTTGAGTTGGTCTTCAAGTCTGAAAAATCTTCTGACTCCTTTATCATCTCTGAATTCCATCAACCAATGAGGTGATTTGTGAATTGTAGTTCCCCTTTCTTGAATGAGTAAGGTTCTGGGCAAAGCATTGGGCTCCCTCCAGGTTTTCCTTATGTTGGCAATCTTGTTGAGAATTTCAGTCTTGGCAGTCCTGGTAAAGCCAGAATCCTTTTGTATGGCTGAAAAGACTCTGATCAAGGTAGAGTAGCCTTCATTCAGAATCCTGTAGAGAGGCCATGTTCTTTCCCCAGCTCCTTTGTATCTGAACACCAATCTCTCTGGTAGCTGTCTGTAAGCAGCAATTCCCCTTACATCCTCCAGCTCATCCAGATAGAGTTCAATGTCTGAAATTTCTTTTATGTCACAGATGTGAACATAATCATCTTTAGAAATGGGTGGCTTAGGGTTAGGTTTATGTTTTTGAGTGAATTTCTTAGAGTTTAGGGGAGGTGTAGATTTGGATTTTCTTTTCTGTTTCTTTGGTAGTGGAAGAGTGGTTAAAAAGGTAGGCAAATTGATGGTGTCCCAATCAATAGGTTCCTCTTTTAGGATGATTGGTGCACCATGGATGTTTATAGTGGGATCAGCAACAAAGGGTTCAGGTATGGAAGGTAGAGATTTAGTTTCTTCAGTGTTGCCTTCACTCCTTCTATGTGCCTTGGCCTTTCTTCTATTTCCCTTCTGCCATTCCTCTTTTTCCTCCATGCTTTCACCAAATATACTCCCAAAAACCTCATCTAAGTTTGCAATCTTGTCTTCACCCCTGACTTCAATTCCTTTCTCATTTTCAACTAGACTTGACTTTAGCTTTTGTTCAAGCTTTGCTTGTGCTCTTTTGTCAGCCTTGAGTTTTTCAGCTTCTTTCTTTAACCTTTTGGTTTCTTCCCTCTTGGCTATTGAGAATTTGGGATGTCCTTGCATCACACATATGCTCTTTCCCTCTCTAAAGATAATAGCCATGTTTCTCCTTACTGCCTCATCCATGATCTCCTTGTGTTTTATGATGCTTGTACCCAAAACTTTGTCTTCATCAGGCTTTGGAAGAGGAAAGTCCACTTCTTTCATCTGAGCAAAGTCAAGAGGGTTCTTTGTGGAGTCCTTGCTGGATCTGGTGTTGGGCTTGAGAACCATAGGTTTTAGATTCTTGAAAGAAGTCTCTCCAACCTTATTTCTCCTTTCTGGCTTGTGCTCCATGTTGATTGGTTCAACCTTTGTGCTATGTTTCACATATATTGATTTATCTTGTGTTGAGCCAAACAGCTGTTGCATCCTTTCATCAATTCTCCTCCTTTGCTCTTTCACTTGAATTTCAGCTGCTGCTAGCTGGATTAAATCAATTCCATCAGGCTTTCCTTTGATTTGAATGATTGGAGAAGTAGTGATGGCAGGAACTAGCACTTTAGATATTTGGATTTTTGTAGATGGCTCTCCTTCCCCTTCCCTTTTACTCTCCCCCTTTTTGTTATCATCAAGGAGAGGGGTCAAGCCCTGTGCTTTTGCCAGCTGCATAAGTAGATTTGTTTGAGATTGTTGGTTGTGAAGAATGGTGGCCACAGAATCTTCAATAACTTGAACTCTGTCTTCCAATTTGGCCAGCCTCTTTTCAGTATTTGATTCCTTTTTCAATCTCAACAAAATGTCCTGAATTGTACCAAAGGGCATGACTGAATCCAATTTTTCAGAATTGTAGGATTTCAAGTCAGCAATATCCTTTCTGAGTTCATCCACACTCAGATTCTGTTTTACTTGCTGCAACTTCATGAGATGCAGTGAGTCCAAGTGAGCTGTAAGGATAGCCTTTGTACCAGCATGAAAAGTTTTCTGAATGGCTTGTCTGATAGTACTGATTTGTTTGACTAAGGAGACATTGAATTGCCCTGTTGTAGACTCCTTTGTGAAAGCCCATTAAGGTAGATTTGGAATAGAACTAGGGCCTTCATCTCCCCCTAAGTTCATGCTTCCATCAGAAGAAACAAAGTCATCATCATCAGAATTTACTCCAAATTCTTCAAATGACTCACCAGCTGTTGAAGGCATCTTGTTAATAGCAGTTTTGTCCCTTTGAAGAGATGCTGTTGTATGTACTAGATGTAGTGTCTTTTCTGCCTCCACATTGCCCTGTGCAGCCAATACTTGATAGGCTGAAACAGGATGAGTAAAAGTGTCAGCATCCAAGGAAATGTTATCAATTACAGCTTTGTAATTTTGCTAAAATTGTCTTTCCTTTTCAGCATCATTCACAATCATTGACTCACTAGCAATGGCTGGATCCATCCTTATATCTGCTGTACCTGCCTTTCTCTCATTTTCTCTATGTTCTTGCATCAGGGGCTCCCCCTGGCTCACATAACTCACTCCCTCACCTTCACCTACTAAGGTGGTACTCCTCTCACTTACTTTTGCCATGCTGGAAGAAATAGCATGCATAGTTGAGCTCTCAATCTCTCCTTTTGCCTGGGAGCAACCCAGCCTCTCACTCAAATTATCACTCCCTTCCCTCAGTCCTAGAAGTGATTGTACAGTAATCAAGTCTTCTACACTTGGAATTGTTTCAGTTGTGTGTGTAGAGACTATCAATGGATGAGGAATAGCCGTTGAAGGTGAAACTGATGGTATCAACGGATAACTGCTGTTAAGCTTATCCGTTGAAGAACAACCACTTGTCAACGGATGAGTGATATCCGTTGAAGAAGGAAAAGAAGTAGAAATTGAAAGTGATATAACTGTTGAATCTGTGTAGATTGATATGAGTTTTGGTGACACAGATCCTTCAATTACATCTGAAAGAATTTGCGGGTGATCCAACAAATCATCTAAAAGATGATGATCACCTGTATTTGAGTGGGGCTCCTCCCTGAGTTGTAAAGATGGAGAATCAGGAATTGACGGGAATAACATATCTACATCTAGAGATGGTGAAGAAGTGTGTGGTGATTGATGTGTGTTAATTGTGAGAGAATGGGGCTGTGACTCCACATTTGTTGGAGCCACATCAAACTGAGTTTGAGAAGGCATAGATACAGATGGATGTATCTGTGCAGTGTGTGCACCCTGTGTAGAAGATTGGGTTCTAGCTCTCTTTCTTCTAATAAAGGCTTTTGTTGGTGAGTGTTTGGCTTTAGTGTCCCTCCCTCGTTTGTGTGTTCCTGGTTGGGAACTATTTTCAATAGTTACATCCTTTTGGGAGGATGCAGCTAGGGATATGCTAGTAACCTTTTCAACCACCACAGCTTTTTGAGAAACTGTGGCTTGGCTAGCTTGGGAAGCACTTATCTCTCCTTCCTTATCCTGGGGGTTTCTTTGATGTTCACCCCTCCCCTCACCACTTACACCCTGTTCACTCCCCTCAGGGTTAATGGTAGGTGTTACAACTGTTGTCTTTTGAGAAATAACAGAGGTGGTTTTCTTTGTCTTTGATTTTGGAAGTTTAGTTTTGGTGACCTTGGTAGGAATCTGTTGGGGCATTGTCACAGATTCCATGGCCACACTAGAAGATAAAGAAATAGAGGGGTTGGAAGAAGTAGGAGTTGTAGAAGCAATTACCTTACCTACCTGTGGTGCATTCATGATTGGTAAATATACCAATGGCACACTGTTGTTGAGATCCATTCTCAATAAATCTGCAAGAACTCTTTTCTCTTGTGCCCAGCACTTGAGTTTATTATTCTCATTTGTAATGACCAAACCTTCAGCAACATGGTTAGCCAATAACATAAAGAATCTAGCATAATAGATGTTATTAGGTCTATTAGCTTTGTTACCTAATCTAGTACCCAATTCTAGCATAATATAGTTGCTAAAATTAAAATACCTATCAGAAACAAGCATATAGAGCATATTAACAAGAGATGAAGTTATGGCATCAAAATTGCTAATTTTCCCAGAGAAAACCTTGATAAAGGCATCCCCAAAAAAACTCCATTCTTTCCTAAGGCCTTTTCTTCTAATACTCCCTAAACTAGCAGAGTTAAGAGAATAACCTATGGAATCTAACATGCTGGATACATCATTATCAGTGTGTGGTGTCATGGCATTGTTCTCAGGTAATTTAAAACATGCTAGTAAGTCATCACAGTTAACACAGTGATTTTTACCTTTGAGAGTGAAGGAGATAGTCATATCTATGGAGTTGAACTCAGCAGTTGTCCAAATCTCCTCAACTACTTCACAGTAAATCGTTGGGGCTTCCAGCATTGCATAGCTAAGTTTACAGTTTTTGATGAAGTCCATCATTTTGTGATAATCTGAGTGGGCTTCATTCTTTTCTACCAAAGCTATGAAATTGTTCTTCTCATAGATGAACCCAGATTGAGACATAATCTTTACTACTGGTGCCATTGTTGTGAGTAGAAATTGCAGAGAATAACTTGAAGGTTTTGCAGAGAGAAAATGGTAAAAGCTTTGAAATTTCAAGAAAGCGTAAAGTAAAAATGAAAAATCAGAAGGGCTTATATACTTTCTCAAATTAAAAAAATAAATAAAAGATTAAACAATAAATATGTGTAAGTGAATTTCAGCCATTTAAGAATAAACTGTAAGTATTTTAAAAACTACCTTTAAAACAACTACATACAGCTGTATGTATGAGTATCAACGGTTGAGACAATAGAATCAACGGCTGTGAAACACTTGAATCGACTGATGTGATATTTCAACGGATAAGGTAAACTGTCATCCGTTGAAGAGCACTTCAGTTTTATCCGTTGACGGATAAAAATTCCAGAAATGTATATGACTTTCAACGGATAATGAACATCCGTTGATAGAACAATTTTGACTTATAACGGATAGGGAATATCCGTTGATGGAATAATCTATATTTAAAATCAAATTTGTTCTTGCAGCTAATACATTTCAGGCTTCAATTCAAATTGCAATAAGGACATGAATTTTAAGAGTAATTAAGCATGCCTAGCTTACTTACCAATCTTGTGAATGTTGATTCATCAAGTGGCTTGGTAAATATGTCTGCAATTTGTTGTTCACTTGGAACAAAATGAAGTTCCACTGTACCTTTCATCACATGTTCCCTAATGAAGTGGTACTTGATATCAATGTGCTTGGTCCTTGAGTGCTGCACAGGATTCTCTGTTATGGCTATGGCACTTGTGTTGTCACAAAAAATAGGAATTCTATCAACATGTAGTCCATAATCAAGGAGTTGATTTCTCATCCATAACACTTGAGAGCAGCAACTTCCAGCAGCAATGTATTCAGCCTCAGCTGTAGAAGTAGAGACTGAATTTTGCTTTTTGCTAAACCATGATACAAGCTTGTTTCCCAGGAATTGGCAGGAGCCTGTTGTACTTTTCCTGTCTATTTTGCAACCTGCATAGTCTACATCTGAGTAGCCAATTAGATCAAAACCAGACTCTATAGGGTACCAAATTCCTAGATTTGGAGTCCCCTTGAGATATCTGAAAATTCTTTTAATAGCTACTAAGTGAGATTCTTTAGGGTCAGCTTGAAATCTAGCACAGAGACATGTAGAAAACATTATTTCTGGTCTACTGGCAGTTAAATATAAAAGTGAACCAACCATGCCTCTATAACTTGTAATGTCCACAGACCTTTCAGTCTTATTTAATTCAAGTTTGGTGGCAGTGGCCATGGGAGTTTTTGCAGATGAACATTCTATTAAGTCAAACTTCTTTAAGAGATCAAAAATATATTTAGTTTGACTAATGAAAATTCCATCACTAACTTGTTTAACTTGTAAACCAAGAAAATAGGTTAGTTCTCCCATCAGGCTCATTTCATAATTACTTTGCATTAGCTTAGCAAACTTTTTACAAAGCTTATCATCTGTAGATCCAAATATTATGTCATCTACATAAATTTGAACAAGTATACTAGAGCCATTAACATTCCTAAAGAAGAGAGTTTTATCAACAGTACCTCTAGTGAAGTGATTCTCCAAAAGGAATTTTGATAAGGTTTCATACCAGGCTCTAGGTGCTTGCTTCAGTCCATAAAGTGCTTTCAACAAATAATACACATAGTCTGGAAAATTTGGATCTTCAAACCCTGGAGGTTGACTTACATAAACTTCTTCCTCCAATTTCCCATTTAGAAATGCACTCTTGACATCCATTTGATAGACTTTGAAATTGGCATGAGCTGCATAGGCTAGAAAAATTCTGATGGCTTCAAGTCTTGCAACAGGAGCATATGTCTCATCAAAATCTATTCCCTCTTGTTGAGAATAGCCTTTAGCAACCAATCTGGCTTTATTCCTTATGACAATGCCATTTTCATCCATCTTGTTTCTGAATACCCATTTTGTGTCAATAGGACTCTTGTTCTTTGGTTTGGGTACCAGCTTCCAAACTTTGTTTCTCTCAAATTGGTTCAGCTCTTCCTGCATAGCTAATATCCAATCTGGATCCAATAAAGCTTCTTCCACTTTCTTATGTTCCTCCTGAGATAGAAAACTACTATACAGACATTCATCTTGAGTAGCTTTTCTTGTTTGCACTTTAGATGATGCATCACCAATGATCAGTTCAAAGGGATGATTCTTGGTCCATTTCCTTTGAGGTGGAAGATATACTCTAGATGAGGTGGCCTCAGTATTGTCATGATGTGAGACAGAGTGTTGATTAGTTGAAACTCCCCCTGAGTTGTTGGTCCTTTGCAGGGAACTTGGAGTTCTATCAACTGATGATGTAAATCGATTATCCGTTGATGAACTATGATCAACGGATGCTTCATTTTGTACTTCAACGGATGATGCATTATGTCTTTCAACGGATACTGCATTGCCTCTATCAACGGATGCAGAATTTTGTGCATTATCCAAGGGCATGTATTGAATCCCTTTTGAAGTGTCATCTCCATCAGTCTCCTCTTCACTATCATCACAATATATCTCAATGTTGTCAAATTTGAGTCTCTCATGGTGTCCCTCATCTGTTAGTCCATCAATCTTTTTATCATCAAACACAACATGCACAGATTCCATAACAATGTTGGTTCTTAGATTGTAGACCCTATAAGATTTTCCAGCTGAGTAACCAACAAATATCCCTTCATCAGCCTTTGCATCAAACTTCCCTTTATGGTCAGATTGATTTCTCAATATAAAGCATTTACATCCAAAGACATGAAGAAAGTTTAGAGTTGGTTTTCTTCTCTTGAACAACTGATAAGGAGTCATGCCTTTAGCTTGATTGATCAAAGAAATATTCTGAGTGTAGCAGGCACAATTAACAGCTTCAGCCCAGAAATATGTTGGTAACTTTGATTCTTCAAGCATTGTTCTAGCAGCCTCAATTAAAGATCTGTTCTTTCTTTCAACTACCCCATTTTGCTGAGGTGTTCTTGGAGCTGAGAACTCATGCATGATTCCATTTTCTTCACAGAACAGCCTCATTGTCAAATTCTTGAACTCAGTTCCATTGTCACTCCTGATATTCCTAACCTTCAAGTCAGGATGATTATTGACTTGCCTGATGTGATTGATAATGATTTCACTTGCTTCATCCTTAGATCCAAGAAAATAGACCCATGAAAACTTTGAGAAATCATCTACAATCACTAAGCAATATCTTTTTCTTGTAATTGACAATACATTGACTGGTCCAAACAAATCCATATGTAGTAGCTGTAATGGTTCATCAATTGTTGTTTCAAGCTTCTTTTTGAATGATGCTTTCCTTTGTTTGCCTTTCTGACAAGCATCACACAAACCATCCCTTGAGAATTCAACAAGAGGAATTCCTCTAACTAAGTCCTTTTTGACTAGATCATTCATTGTCTTGAAATTCAAGTGGGATAGCTTCTTGTGCCATAGCCAACTTTCAACTGGACTTGCTTTGCTGAAGAGACAAGTAATAGATTCTGCATCAGTAGAGTTGAAGTCAGCTAAGTACACATTTCCTTTTCTAACTCCAGTTAGAACCACTTTGTTGTCTTTCTTACTGGTGACAACACAGGCTTCAGAATTGAAGGAAATTGTATTCCCTCTATCACATAGTTGACTGATGCTCAGTAAGTTGTGCTTGAGACCATCAACTAATGCAACTTCATCAATGATGAAATTCCTTGTTGAAATCAAGCCATATCCCATAGTAAACCCTTTGCTGTCATCTCCAAAGGTTATGCTAGGGCCAGCTTTCTCCTTAAACTCTGTGAGCAGGAAGAAATCTCCTGTCATGTGTCTTGAACAGCCACTGTCCAAGTACCATAGATTTCTTCTGTTTCCCTGCACACCATAAAATCAATCAAGTTGATTTTGGTACCCAAGTTTCCTTGGGTCCAGCCTTGTTAGTCTTTTTCCTAGACTTCATTCCTCCTGCATCTTTAGACTTAGGTAACTTTGAGTCAACCTTGATCTTAGATGTAAATGGTTGAGGTGTAGGGTTAGTCACAGAATCATTTAGCACATTTGGAATTTGATAAGGCATGGATTGTGCAAACATGTTATTCCACATAGGCATATTGTATGGCATTTGAGGCATACTGAATGCAGCAAGATAAGGATTGTTAAAATATGGCATGTTTGCAAAATGTGCATAAGGATTCTATTGAGACATAACAGGCATAGCATGCAGAGGTGATGCAGACATATTAGGCATGGAAGAGGGTACAGGTATGGGAGTTTTCTTAATAGATTTGCAATTAGCAGATAGATGATTAACACTATTACAATGCACACAGCTTTTTCTAGGAGCATACTTATCAGGTGTGTAATTGTTATGTTTGTTAACCCCTACCTTCCCATATCTATTGGATTTCCTTTTAGTCTCCTTTTTATCCTCAACCACTTTGAGCCTATTCTTTAACTGTTCTAAGGTCATGTGTCCTATATTCACCTTACTGAAATCTTTGGATGTGCTTGCTTCTTCTTTGACAAAGTTCTTGGAAGTTGAACCAAACTTTTTGTTGAGTTTCTTTAGATTTTCACTTTTAGAAACATCTGCCTGTTTTAATTGAGGAACCTTCAACGGATGCTCCTTTTCTTCCTTCAACGGATAATTTTCATCATCCGTTGATTCCACATCCGTTGACAGCCCATCAATTAATTCCATTTTCTTTTTGTTTTTATCTCAGGCAGTTTCACAAAATGATTCAATTCCTTGGACCTTGATAATTTGAGCACTAACATCCCTAGATGTCTTCCAGGCTTTAATCACCTCTTGCTCTCTCTCTAATTGATTAGAAAGTATTTCTACTTTCTTAACAGATTCAACTAGTTCATTTTCAACAGATATACAATGTAGCTTAGTTTTCTCTAGGTCAATCAACTTATCTTCTAACACAACATTTCTATTACTTAAAAACAGATTGTTCTCTTTAATCCTACTATTTTCTTTAGCAAGAGATTTAAGAGACACACGCAAGTGATACAATTCAGTAGACATGTCATTAAAAGCATCATTGCACTCTTCTTTAGTAAGTTGTGTTAAATCAGTAGTGATTACCTGGTTGCTTGATGAACTAACTTCATTTTCCTCAGAATCAGCCATGAGAGCCAAATTGACATATTCCACATCTTCATCCTCTTCTTCTCCATCAGCTGCCCAGTCTTTTTCCTGAGTAATGAAAGCCTTCTCCTTTTGCTTGAGCAGATCAAAATATTTCTTTTTGTAATCTACTTGGTCAAATTTCTTCTTTTCAGAAGTTGGCTTTCTGCACTCACTTGCAAAGTGTCCACTTATACCACAATTGAAACACTTGAACTTGGATTTGTCCACCATGTTCTTATGAGGTTTAGTGGCTCTAGTGTTTTTCTTAAATTTCATCTTTGCAAATCTTCTGGACAGAAATGCAAGATGCTCATCAATACCATCAGAGTCATCTTGTTTGGAGTTGTCTTCATTATCAGCAACTTGCTCCTTACCCTTGCTTGATTCTGATTTGCTTGTGCCATCTTTAGAGTTTAATGTTGATCTCACAGTTTCTTGTCTGCATTCTTTCTCATTTTCAGCTACCAAGGCAACTGAACCTCCTTTCTTTCTTCCCTTCTCCAATACCTCATCCTGTTTCAGCTCTAGTTCATAAGTCTTCAAGATTCCATATAATCTTTCAAGAGTGAAGTCCTTATAATCTTGAGAGTTTCTCAAGGAGACAGTCATGGGTTTCCATTCCTTTGGCAAGGATCTTAAAAATTTAAGATTTGAATCCTTCACCTGGTACACTCTACCATACAGCTTCAGTCCATTCAACAGCTTTTGGAATCTATTGAATGTGTCATTTAAAGATTCATTTTCTTCAAAATGAAAATACTCATACTGTTGAATGAGAAGCTGCATTTTGTTTTCTTTTACTTGTTCTGTACCTTCACACAGTAGCTGAACTGTGTCCCAAACCTCTTTGGCAGTTGTGCAATTTATCACATTATCAAACATATCCTTGTCAAGACCATTAAACAAAATGTTCATAGCCTTCTTATCCTTGTGGACTTCTTCTGTGTCTTCCATTGTCCATTCTGCTCTAGGTTTTGGAATGGATTGACCAACAACAATTGTGGCTGTAGCAACTGTGGCTACTTTGTGGGGAATGTGAGGACCATTTTCAATGCAGTTTACATAACCTTCATCTTGGGAGAGTAGATGAAGGTGCATTTTCACCTTCCAATGGTGATAACTGTCTTTGTCAAGAACTGGGATTTTTACTCCAATATCCTTCTTACTCATCTTTAATAGTTTCCAAGAACTTTAAACTCTTTGTATGTCAAGAGCCTGCTCTGATACCAATTGTTATTCCTAGTGAACTAACAATGAGATTTACAGAAGGGGGGTTGAATATAAATCTCAAAACTTTTTCAAGTTTTGAGCAGTTTCAAAGGCTGTGTGTTTAAGATAAACAAGTGTGTGAATTGCTTTAAGCTAATACAGATAGATATATATTCAAACACAAAAGTACAGAACACAACAGACCTTAAAAACTTTTCTGGTGGATTTGTTGTTCCACCAGAGATGGTATTTTAGAAAATCTGTGATACAAGAAGTTGATCACAGCTGCATCCTAGTACAAACTAGATAATTTTTCTCTCAAGATTTTTCTAAACAGCTCTGGAAAAACTCTCTTCTAATTACTAGCTGCTACTTGGTTTTTATAACACCAAGTTTACAAGTGAAGACAAAGATAAAAGTACAATAATAAAATAAGTTCTCCACTTGTTTCTTCTCCATTTTACTCCAGTGCATTGTTGACTATTGCCTCTTTATACTAGAGTAGAACGGCTGCTTTTTCTGATGTTCCTGAAATAGGCTACCACATCTCAGTTGTCTCTGTCAACCCATGTGCCTCTGTTTGTAGGTACAACTACCACTTGTCAACTGCTATTTAACAGAACATCCGTTGAAGCCTTCATCCGTTGATGGCTTTATCCGTTGATGTGTTAGCAGTTGAAGCTCTATCCGTTGATGCACTCATCCGTTGAAGGATGTTATCCGTTGAAGCTTTAGAGACATCCGTTGAAGCTTTGTTTCTCATTCGTTGAAGGTCTTTAAGTTATCCGTTGACACCATTTCATTTATACAAAATTACAAGGCATGAGATATTTACAATTGGCCTTCCTATCTGCATATCCTTTAGTAGTCAACATGACTTATAATTTCCCTCAACATTTAAGAATTATATCTCAAATTCAGAGACTGAAATGTGCTACAACACTAGACTTATTACTAAGTAAATCTACACCATCAACGGATAGCCAAAGTGGTCTTATCCGTTGAGGCTACAAACACTAGATTTCTACTTAAGTATTTTGTTAAACATATCATCAAACTAATGCACATATATTCCTAACAGAGATTGTTTGTTTGAATTGAGATCTCTGTGAAATTGTCTGTTTAAAATGAGGTCTCTGACAATTTGCTTGGTTAATTATGGAGTTTTGGTATAAGTTTTACTAATAACAGCTGATTGTTGATATAATAAATAACCTTAGTCCAAGAGAGTCAGTGTCCTGGTTGATTTGATTTTAAGTCCCTTGATGATATCGTGTAATTCATGAATCCCTATTTTTTAAATGATGAAATTACCTAGGTGTGTTAAAGAATGCTGTTGGATTGATATTTTAACACAACTATATGTATTTGTGCTCTGATTACCTGATTAATCTTTGCAGAACAATAATTATATGTGTTTTTGATCTGTGTGTTATTAAAAGTATATTACTTGATTTATTGATACATCTAATGTACATCATTTTTCTATACTGTGACCTGTCTTGGTTGATTTATCACATGTCTGTCTTAACAGTTCACTACTAGTACCTTCTTTTAAAAATAAATGGATATTCTTGTTCTTATTCTCTGTCAAGCACAATATGCATAATCAAGATTACATTTGAATCTGGTCTATCAATTCTTAAATGATAAAATCTGTGTGAACTGAACTCTGTATATGCTACCACTTGATTTTCTTTGTTGCACATGTTAACTGTAATTGTCTTTGATAATATCTTGACTGTTTAGCATTAGTCTATTCAAAATCTACCTAATTGATACAAGATTACAGAGATATCAATAAAGTAATAAGTCTGTATAAGTGTGTGCCCTAATTTGTGTTAATAAAAGCTCTTCTTATATTCAAAGTTTATTAACATATGTGCAAGTTGTCCTGATTGCTGTCTTAAGACTGAATACATTGTATCTGGATAAGAAGTGTCTTGTTAATTCCAATCTCTACTTGTCTATTTGAAAGGTGTACTGAGTCTGTGCATCATGCCTATATAATCTGTGAACTTGAGTGCAACATTGTTTACTATTCTATGCATTTCTTTTGCTTATGCAGTCATAAGAACCCAGATAAGGTATAATCAAGACTGGCTTATGTAATCTCAGATTAACAAAAATAAAATAATACACTCACACACCAGCCCTCACAGTAAGACCTGGCAGGGGAGCCTACAGCATCCCTGTATCTGGATCACTGCTGTGATTAATGGCCACTTAGAAATCTGAGGTGATGTTTTATTTTAACTTACTGCATTTAAAGCGTTATATCTGATATAAATGGTCTAAGTGTTGTGTTCCCTTGAATGGTTTTTGAATTAAATGAAAACTGATTGTGTATGCCATGTTCTATGTTTAATGTGCATGACATTCTCTTGATTGCATCTCATTAATAACATAGTTTCTTGAGAAATAAATGTTACATATTTTATAAAATTTGCATTAAAAACTCATTTCTTCTTTCAAACTCACTTCACACAGCACATCCTTAAATGCACCTGCACTGAAAGTACAGTCCCTGTGTATTAGAGTAAGCTATGATATCAACTTTATGTCACACAGTTTTCAAAATTTGTACTTATATACTGTACTGTTTTCTAAAGTAGACACAAAGACAAAGGATTAATACATTCTTTATTCTCTGCTGTAATAGTTCATGCATCTGTGTATATGTGCTGCATTACATCATTCTCTCATATGCATCATCCTAGTATCTATTCATAAAGGACTTGGATTTTTGTGTAACACAGCCATGCATGCATTAAATGTTTTTCACTATTCATGAACAGTAAACAATTTCTAAAAATATTAATTTTTAAAAATATTTTCTCTTTGCATCTGTGTTAAATGGTTATATATATGCATATCTTGTATGCTGCACACACACACACACTAGATAGTTGCATAATCTTCACTTCACTTGCAACATGAACCCAAATGCTAACCCTTTTTACCCTAAACCCAGACCACTGATTGAAAACCCATATCTTCTTGAAGATATGGAGAAAAATCAGTTTCATCATCACAAAACATCAGCCTTCATAATTGTTTGATCTTCATATCCTAAACACTATCATAAAATATATTTTCCACCTAAACAACTCAGAAAGGGATACAAAAATCACACCATTCCTTTCTCCCAAAGCAGAAAATTTCAGAACCCTCATTCCCCTAACCCTAGACCTCCTGCAAACCAAAGTTTACACCAGAAAGGCCAACCTAAGACAAAATCCAAAAACCTCTATGAACACACCAAAACCCCTCCACCAAAACTGTCAAACCCTTCAAACTCCAAAAGGTTTCTTGAACTTGTCAAAAATGTCCAACCTGACACTTATGTTGATGTGAAGGGTGAAGTAGAGTTTATAATTAGAAGGGCTATGTGGGATGGTCTCGTGTATAACTTAGGTAAGCACTACTGCACACACCTCATGGGAGAGTTCTATTGTAACATGAATATCATAAAAGGGGTAGATGGCATTCTGCATTTCACTACATCAGTCAAAAAGGTCATTTGTGTTGATAACAAAAGCATTAATAGGGCACTGCATTTACCTTTGCATTTGTGTGAGTTTCCTTGTGAGGATATCTTCTCTTTGTTTGTTTTTAACAAATATGAATTTGAACTAATGCTTGGCAGTTCTTGTAAATCTGATATTCCTGATGGTCTCTATGATGTTAATTATGGTATTCATTTCAAACACTTCACTGGCACATTTTAGCATCTTGCTCTAATCATTAGGGCAAATGTTATGCCAAAACCAAATCAAAGTAAGTACTTTGATTTTTTTGATATGAAAATCATGTATCTTCTCTGCACTAACAAAATCCACTTTAGTATATCTTATGTTATTCTTCTAAACATGATCAATGCACATCTTGTAGATTATATGCCTTATAGTATGCTAATCTCATCCTTCTTTGCACTTTGCAACATTAACATGCCTGAAGCATTTTCTAATCTTGTTGATTCTCAAATCACTAATGAACACATTAGGCCACAAGTGCCCCTGATGCACTGTGAGCCTCAAGAGGCAACTCCCACAATTATTCCTCAATTTATAAGAGAGGAAGATGTATTTCTGTCTAAGTTTGAGTCTGTCAAAATCATGTTTCATGAGTTAAAACTTGAACTTAAGAGGGTTAAGGAAGAAAATAATGAGATTAAAGAAAAAGTAGGAGAATTAGAGAGTCTCATTGCCTCTTGCAAATATAGGATTGCATATTTAGAGCATTTGGCTGCATCTACTCTAGGAACTCCTTGCATGAATGATCATGACATTATTTCTTCCTTTCAAGTCCTATGCATGATAACACTGCTATGATTCATGACTTAGAAGAAGTTAATGTGGGTGCTAGAGGTCAACTAATTGATAACTTACCTGATTTTGTTCATATCTGTGATGCTGATGGAAATGTGATTGGTTAAGTTTGCTTGATTTTTTTGTTTGATGAAGTCTGATCTGTGATGTTGTACTAGTACTTGTTGTTATGCACCTCTTTTGCTATTTTCTGATGTATTTGTACTTTGTAAGGATTCTGTGTTGTTTGTTGGTATGTAATATTTAAACTCTGTTGATCTTTGAATTTCAGAAGTGTATGCACTTCTTTGGTTTGTAATGACTTAAAACAGGTTCAGGATTTTATTCTAAATAATCAGTGAACCATACTGATTATTGAGAACACTTTTGGTAATATATCATGGCTTGTTTTGTTGCAGTTGGGTACATCTGTCTTTATCTATCTTATGCAGGAAAAATGTTTACACTATCCTATTTTTCTATTCTAATTATGATAATACTGTTAGTATAAGAGTCAATAATGTTTTGTCAGATTCAGTCTTGTTGTACTCTGCCTTGTCCAGTATTTTGTGGTACTTAGTAACTTCCGATTTATACTTCATATAAATATTTACAAAATCAGAAATCAAACTATATGTTTCACGTAGAATTTTCATAGTTAATGAACTTACATTATATTGATAAAAAAACAAAAATTTCTGCTGTATGTACTATGACCAGATATTTTACAAATGTCTATGTAATCTGTCCTTAACATTCTCTGTGTATTATAAAGACTGAAAGATTACCAAAGGGTGTTCTTTGTTTTGTATCTAACTGACATGCATGAAACTCAAATGTCCCTGAATGAACTCCAGCAGCAAAGAATGGCAAATTTGAGTCCTTTGAATCCAGCAAGAGCTTTTCACAGTATACAAGGAACACAACTTGACTTCCCAAGCAACCTGTCAGAATCCACAAGGTAAAATAAGTATAAGTTTTCAACCTATGCTCATTTTACTTTACATACACACACTAGATTGATGTATCGTGTTCCAGTCTCAAACCAATCCAACTGTACCTTTTGTGCAAATCAAATGTGTAAAAGATAATGAGAATCATTATTGTGGATTTAGATATATTGTATTTGCGATAAGTTGTTTAGAAATGTGAAGTTCTTAGAATGTATTAGCTTTCCAAAATGTATAGTCTGGTACTTAGATCTGAAATAGAAATAGAGTGTATTAGTGTTAGATGTTGTAACATGACAATAGCCAGCAAAGTTGAATTGACAAAATAGTATGTATTAGATCTCAAACTTTGTAACATGAACATAGACTGTATTAGCAACCGTTTTTGTAACTTCTGATTGAAAAAATTATGTATTCTACATTGTAAAATACTAAGGTCGTATTTTCTTGAATCATGTTAAGTTGCAGAAGAACAAAATTTGCTTTATACACAATCTGTCTAAGTTACCTGCATATCAGAATTCTGTACAAACTGAAATATACATGCAAAAAATAAAATGGCTGATCATTGATATAACAGATGGCTAAATCACACGATCATACATGCAAGTCTACTTATAAAAAAAACTATTTGACTATAATCTTTGAAATATTAAAAAGGGACTCACTACTAATAGATATAATCAGAATTGGATCTTAGAACTTACAACCTAATATATCCTTGTCTCAATCAAAGTGCATCTTATAGTCTCAATTCTGAATCCATGGTTATTTCAAACCATGCATGCACAAACATTTCTTCTCTTGATAAATTTCTTAACTAAATACTATGCCTTCAAAGATTAGAGGAATTATTTTCTTAAATCTATATAAATACTCTTTTTGGCATGTCCCAAACAAAAGGGGAAGAGAAATTAGACCCCTAATGTTCAACCCCTAATGTTCAACCCCTAATGTTCAATCTGAACAAGTATAAGAGAATTAGACCCCTCATTTTTAAATTGCTATCTTTTTGATATACAAGGATCTATCTGCGCTTCTATTTTTTATGATACATCTAAAAAAGTATTTACAGGATCTCAAGAAAGAGATTTAATCTCTAAGTAATTAAATGTTTTATGTGCAAAATATTTTTTTAAAAATTCATGCATACACCAAGGGGAAACACACACTGATAATTTTATGTTTGTTTGGCAAATACCAAAAGGGGAAGTTTGAAAGGATATCTTCGATATATTATTTATTTTGGTATTTGTACGATTAAAATATAAAATTAAGAACACATAGATCCTCTCCATTAGGGCATGAATTTAATTGATCCAAATCAAAGTCAAAAAGTCAAACTAGCAAAATCGTGTCTTTTAAACAGATAAAAGAGATATTCCATTTTTGCAAAATATCAAAACTATATCTTTATGAAATATATCTCTAAGGTAATATGATCAAAGAAGAAACATCAAGATATGATATTTCTTAGATCTGTGTTGCAACAGGGATATGACAACAAGCTCGAATAAGGAATATATCAGAAATATTCTTTAGAGATCTCGTGCTATATCAAAATTATTTAACTCTTTGCTCCAAAATATATCTCTACATATATAAAAAGATTTTTTATTCAAAGTATTCATGGTTGGAATATTATTATCCAGTTCTGCAAATCATTTCTGTATACTTACAATAATTTTCTCCCGGTTCATAAACTCAGCATTTCTCGGAGAAAATTATTCAAAAATACTAAAACACATTTCCTATCATCCAAATATATTTTATATATTAGGAAATATATTTTAAGTATTTATCCAATTCAAAACTTTGGTCAAAAGATCCATCTCCTTTATTTCAAGACTAATGGTATTTTTACTCGGAAGAAAGACTGACATAACAGTTTTATTTTTAGATAAAATACTTCCACATATTATAAGGACTTGAAATTTGTTATGGATCATTTAAATGGTATTTTCTAAGTATGGTAAAAATTTTATAGCATTCAGAGAATTTTTGTCTGGGCACAAAAATCGAGGCAGTTGGTCCCACAGTTGACCTAGTTACAATTGACTAAAGTTGACCAAAACTTGCAGGAAATTATTTTATATTATTTAAGTATTTATCATATTTTTTATGGTATTTATTTAGGAGTTTTTAAGGTGGTCATAATTGATGGTGTTTAATCCTTAATTAAGTGATTAAACAATGATTAAAAGAAAAAGAAAATATATATATATATATATATATATATATATATATATTCAAATATCTCAGCTGAGATTTTGAACCCATAAAGTTATTTGTCTCTTATGGCAAGTTGCAAAGAAACACACTTTGCTTTCCATGTCATCAATCCAAGTGACATACACCATCCACCATCCATTTTTCTCAAATCTCCACCATTCAATCCACCCAACTTCTCCTATAAATAAACCCCCACCCCAACCCATTTTCTTCAAATAAAAAGCCACAAAGTTTCTAGGATTTTTTCAAGAATTGCTTCTCTTCATCTCTTTCAAATTCTATACACACACTTCTTCTCAAAAACCTTATATCTCTTCTATATACTAACATATATACAAAGTTTTTGAAACCCAAGCTTAGCTTCACCCAACCAAGCTTTATCCCACCAAGTGAGATCATCCACTACCACTTCCCGGCCTCCTGAAGGGCTGCCCAAGTTCGACCAAAGTGCCAAAATCCGGCCGAACCTCTGGCGAATTTTTCCGGCGAACTTTTTCAACCGTTCTTCAAAAGTGGTAACTTTTAGCTTCTTATTTGAGTTCTTTTTATTTGAGCTTTGTACTTAATTTCTCTACTTCATATTAAGCTCTAATACAAGATCTCTTATAAATAAAGTTCTCAAGAGAACTAAGATTCGAACTCGGAATTCGAATAAGTACTTGATCTTCACATAAATCATATAAAGAAGAAGATCCATAAACAAAAGTACTTCATCTCCAAAGGGGAGATTATATTTGACCCAGGTTCAAGAGTTAGCCAATTTGTTTTATTATTGGACCTTGGCTAACAATTATTCATGCACATAAAATATTATGAAGTAAAGTTTTAATCCCTTCTAACATCTCTACTGTTCCGGGGGATTATAACTCGATCTATACACACTTCGTAATTTGTCAAATATCAAAACGGATTAAGTTCACGAGTTAGCCAATTACTTGCACTTTATTTAATTGGATCTTGGCTAATACATTTCGTGCACATAAATTATTACGAAACGTAGTTTTAAACCCTTCTAACATCTTTAGTGTTCCGGGGGATTATAACTCGATCTATAAACACTTCGTAATCATCCGTTAAAATTAAGGACGAATCAAATCCACGAGTTAGCCAATTAATTTCACGCTATTTAATTGGATCTTGGCTAACACATATCGTGCATATAAACAATTACGAGTCATATCGTATAAGCCTCTTCTAACATCTTTCAGTGTTCTGTGGGGTTATACTACGATATCTATAAAATACTCGTAATTATTCGTTCAAACTTCGAAAGCACAATCTTAAGCCAATTACTTGCACTTAACTTATTTGGATTTTGACTAAGACTCATAAATCTTATAAATGTGCTTGAAGTTAAAAGAGCATACATTGACCTTATAATCGTCAATATACAAGTATACCTTAAAACCTTAAGTTGATATACTTAAAGGTAAAATTATAACTCCGAGGTTATAATTAAAGTATTCTTTGATCTATAAATACTTAATCGAAAGAAGAAGAATACTAAAGAAGTCATAAGCCATAAGTGCTAAATATAAAAAGACTTCTCATATTACTCCACAACTTTATTAAATCTATAAAGGAGTAATTATAAATATACTTGACCATCTTGTAGTATCCTAAGTCAAATATAACTAATTACTTTTAATATTCTTATTTGGATATTATACTACTTGTGGGCTGGTACCGTAACATACTAGTTCAAAATAAACCTTTCTCTACTTATTTTGTTTCATGGATTGTCTTATTAGGTTTGTAGTAAGGTGAAGTGACATGAGGTGATTCTCGTTCTAAGACCCAAGTCCAAAACGTACTAACGGGTAGTTAGTAGTCTTCGCACCGTGAAGAATAGGAAAGACCCAAGACCGGATCACTAAGATCCAAGACCGACAAAAGCTAAGGAAGCCAAGTCTACACAAAGGCTCTACAACAACTTTGAAAAAATAGCGGGGAGTTATTGTCTAAGATAAGTTGTGTAGGTATTACATTTATTTTGAGGTGGTGACCCTTGTGTTACGCACCAAGATAAATACTTGTAAGGGTGTAAAGGCTTCTCCGCCTACTAGCGAGTTTATTATAAGGGAAAATCCCTAGTCCAGGAGAGGAGCTCGGGGACTGGAGTAGGGGTGAGCGAATCTATTAGAGGTTGCGCCATCGCGAACCAGGATAAAATCACCGGGTGGTATTTTCTTTCCTTTCACTTTATTTTCCGCACATTTAAACTGCATAACCACTCGGTAAAGTTTTAAAAAGGGATAAATTATTTTAAAATGCCATAACAATTTTTAAATTGGTAATTAAGCTATTCAACCCCCATTCTAGCTTAAAATAGCCCTCTTACGGGAACTTACATAATGATTTTAAAAAATATTGAGAAAACATATTTATAAATCCTTATTTTTGTAATATTTCATTGGCTAAATCTTTTAAGAAAATATAATATGGTAAATTAATTTTAGTGGAAAAAGGAGAGTGATATTAAAAAAGAAAGGAGAATATCAAGATGGTAACTTGATTAAAAAAAAGTAGAAGTTTTAGAAAAATATTATTATTGTAAGTTGATATCAAAAATTTAAGAGAAGAAGATGTTGTAGAAATCTTATGAGAATATTATGATTAATGACAAATATTTATGTATACCTGTCTTTTTAATATTTTATTGGTTAAAAATGAAAATAGTTTGTTTTTTATTAAAAATATAATATACTAAGTTGATTTTAGGAGAAATAGAAGAATTATATAAAAAAGAAATTTAGAAGAATATCAAGATAATAAGTTTTTTAAAAAGAAAATAGAAGTTTTAAGAGAATATGTTAGGTATGAAGTGCAAGAGAGAGGGGGGGGTTGAATGTGTTTTCTTGTTTTTTTGATTAACTTTAAATGCTTGTGGCTCTTGGAACTGAATAGCTAGAAAATTTTGCAGTGATAAAAGACTAAATGTGAAGACACAAGTAATTTATCAAAAACTCACTAGATTTGTATTAAATCAAATTTATTTATACTACAAATCTGTGTTCTTAAAAATAAGAACTCGGCTACTTCTCTTGAGGGAATACAAGATTTTCTAGATCTGTTTGTTACAACTAAACTAAGGGACCGTGACATGTTTTATAGATCAACATGCATAGTTTACTCACTAGTACAAAAAGTGTCATACGCGTCTGTTAAAAAGAATTATATATGGCTGTTTTTAGCAGACGCATATGGAGGAGTCATATCAGCTCTAAAGCATATGCATTTAATCTTAGAAAACACATATAAGTATTATACGCCTGTTTTCAACAAACGGAAAAAATTGAGAGCAGTCGCTTAAAGGTAAACTTTATGTGACTACCTACTATGGACGAATGCATGAGCTTTTTAGCGTCATTCGTGGATGGATGCATAATCATAAAAAATAAATGCATAATTAAAAATGGTCTTTTACGTCCGTGTACATGCAACAGACGCATGTTCTTCATTTTTAAACAGAATTTTAGCATTATTTTCCGTTGCCACATGCTTTTACAGTACATCTACAACATATACACTCTGAATAAAGAAAAGATACGATTAGAAAATGAAATTCTTAATTGATTAAGTCAACATTCATTTGTATTACACCATTAATGGATGTTTTACACTATAAAAATATGCAATTACAAAGGCACAGAGTCACTAACTTGGCGTTAAGCATCATGCATATTATCAAATCAACTTAATTCATAAACTGTAATTTATAGCGCAACGGTGTTTAAGACCTAACAACTCTACACAAAATAAAGAGGTAGTGTCTAGGCATTGGTCAAAATTTGAATTTCAATACCAACAACTTTTTGTAATAGAAACGAGCAAAGAGTCGTATTCCATAACATTCAAGACAACATGAATTAACTGAAAAAGTCAAGACTGCCAATAATAAAAATATAGCATATACAAGTAAAAATGCAGAATACATAAAAGAAGAAAAGTATAAATAAAATATAGAAGAAAAATGCATATTATGGAAATAAAATAACTTGATTATAAGCAAATATATAATTGCAGATTTGACAAAAATGAAGCAGATTAGATAAAGTATATACCAAAAAGATATTCCCATAGAAAATTTGAATACATGTAATAAAATATACCGAAAAGATAATGTTCATAGAAAATTTGAATACATCTGAGGAAGCCTTCACGGTCTCCAGTGAGCCTAGTTCTCACTATTCCTGGATGAACACAATTCAGACTTACATTTGCTTTCATTCCTTGCATCATATATTATAATGTACAATATATGTTTTCGTTACGAAACAGGAAAAATCAGTAAAAAGTCTAACTCCAACTAAAAGTGCAATCTTTACAATTTTAACTTCAATTACAATTTTAACTTCAATATTGATGTAAGTTAATATTTTTTCATTTGAACTCAAAAATAGACCATGTTTACATGGATAATGATGATAGAACCTAATTAAAAAAAATGACCTGGTGCAATATTTTATTCGAAAAAATTAGTCGATTATTTGTTTAAATACAAATTAATTTAGCCTACACTGATTAGTAGCATGACAAATTATTACCTAAAAAGTTTATAGCAAATGTCATTTCAATTCCATCCTTAAAAACAGTATGATTGTGTCGACAAGGGTACGACGTCCTGAAGTGAAGGCAGTAAGGTCCCTATTCCGTATTCTAGATCAGTCGTTAGTCACCACGATTGTTATATATTTGTTCATGGTAACTTTGGTTTCGAATAAATATAAATTTAGTAGAGAAACATATAAATTACTGGTTGCTGCTAGCAGGACTTCATTTCCTCTAGGCTGATCATCCATGAATGGAGTAACATTGTACACCTATAATAATGATTTTATATTACTAGTTCATAAGTAAGGTCTATAAAGTTTATAAATCAGAGAAACAGAATTCATCACATAAACATCTAGGCATCCAGCTTCAAACAAAATATTGTTAAACAAATGTGTTATGTATCATCAGGTGCTCAATTATAGAAAGCGTTTACCACTACCACAAACTTTCAATCAATCTACCTACTCAATTTAACGGGGATGTGTTTAATTCTGATAAAATACAAGTTTCTGAAGGTTCACACGTAATTACTCAAAATTCTAAAGAACCTATTATTACCTACAAATATTGCCTTACATATATATTTTATAAATGGAATATTAAGTTCAAAATATATACTGATTAGAAATTAGAATGCAGACGAAGAAGTTGATACTGGTTAAACCTCATGGATACTGGAGTGACCCTTAAGATATAGCTCTCTTCTGCACAGGTTCAGAGTTGGCAATATGATAAACTATTTCTGAATTAGTACTATTAGGCTTCATCATAGATGCTATCACTATTATTAAGAGAAAAGAAATGATATAATGGAATATTAAAAGAAAGAGAATGTTATCACATCATTGGAGAAATAGAAAATGTAAGAATTAGCTATGACCCGTAGTAAACGAAAAGAAACATGGAAATAAATGCACACACAGTGTATATGGTTTATGTTGTGTCTATGTTGGGCTGAATTGGTGGTATAGTTAATTTCAGCCCCCTGTTTTATATTTTGATCATTGTTATATAGACTATAACATGTATTACTAGGATTTCCAGAATTATGAACAAGTACATTTAGCAAAAGTGATTGTAATATACAATAAGTCAAATTATATTATAATTAACAAAGACCGATACAAGTGCTAGTTGAACAAACATATGAGCTTACTATACAATTTCCAAGGCCATTGGTTGTTCACAGACACACTACCAGGCACATGTTGGGGCCAGGTAAAGAATTTTTAGTCACATGAATCAAAATGAGTCCACGTTCCTAAGGCGAGCTATGTTTTTTTAGCATTAATGGGTGCCTGATACTGATAATATCATAAGAAAAAATACCTTTGCTTTAACATGAATTTGAAGACAACTCTCAACTCAAATTACAATAAAATAAGGTTAAATATCAAAGTGGTCACTCAACAAGGCTGTGTATCAGTTTTATTATCAAACTTAATGTGGTATCATTTGAATCACTAAAGTCACAATAAATATCAAATGGATACCTCAAAATATGCTCGAGAATTAAAAATCATTTTTATGGAGTCCTATACATTTTTCTTGAATCCTATTACAACCAAATTAAAATGTATGAATTCTAGTATTTTTGATAATATAGTGAGATTTTTAAAAACTAATCTACTATTTATTTTTAATTTTGTAGTTATAGTTTTTTATTTAAACAAAAATAATTAGTAGATAAAATTTTAAAAATCTCACTATATCATCTAAAATCCCAGGAATTCATAATTTTTTAATTGGTTGTAATAGGATTTAAGAAAAATGTATAAAACTACATAAAATAATTTTTTATTCTTGAGCACCTATTTTGAGATATCTGTTTGATATTTATTATGACTTTAGTTATTTAAATGATATCCCATTAAGTTTGGTAATGAAACTGATTTATGACCTTCAGTTGAGTGACCAATTTAATATTTAACCCCAATAAAATATATAAAAATCATTGCATAACATCCACTCTATTAACTATATAAATCAAGTTTACACTCTAAATATAACAAATCCTATTAGAAATTTCACTACAAATAATAGGAATTTAGACAAATACATACATGTACGAGACTTTTTTACAGATTAAATAAACATCTAAAACATCGAATTCAAGCAATAAGCAGCACTAAGTAGAATTTTAATACCTTTTTGCGAGTCCTATTATCCGTTGCAACTTCAGTTAGTCCTGTTAAAAATATGACAAGCATAAGAACCGAACACTTTCAAATAATTCATGATCCATAACTATATATGTGTCAAATTATTGAAAAATGATATCTATATAAACACATAATAATTGAAATAAAAAATATAAAACATAAATTAGTGCTTGGAGGTTAAAGATATATGGATTAACTTCTTTATCCTCGAGACAACCAATAATTACATATACAAAATCACAGAAAAGAACCAAGTACTAGGAAATATACAACAAGAACCCGAGACTTGTTCGTGTAGAACCGTCGGACTCACTGATTCCCGAAAATCCAAGGGATCTTTCTTTTTCACCTCATAGTACTCCAACCAGAGGGCTTTTCGAATATGTTGTTGAAATTATCATTTACAACATGAATCCATCATGAAACAATTAGAAAAGCGTTGATTGGTCTGAGTTTTAAAATTGGTGATTTATAGGGTTTCGAGTATATGAAGAAATCGAGTTTTTAAAGAAAATTAAATCATAAAATATATATAATCGGGGTTAGAGAACACGATTTTGGTGTTGGTTTTCATGAGAAATGGATAGTTTTGTGACAAAAATAGAGATCAACATAAAGGTTTGTAAGGTTAGAGGTGTAAGCGGCGAGGTAAGCAGGAGTTTTATATAATAATATTATATTATAATGTATTTAACTATTTGGTATGAAACTATTTTGTTAGATAATTTTTTAATTTCTATTAAACCTATACGTCAGTTCTCAAATAAACAAACACATATATGAATCTGTATGCATCTGTATTAAAAGAACAGCCGTATATGACTCACTAACGGATGCAAAAAAAAATTATACATCTGTTTAAATATAACAGACTTATAAACCAATCTTGTAACAACCCAAATCCGGGGTCAAGATTTGGTGTCACTAAACAATCTTTACATAAAATAAAATATTGAATAAATAACCCCTTAATTCCGGATCGTTTACAGGTTATGGTATAAAACAAGAATCTAACCTTCTACAATTCACAACAACTACAGTACAAGTGTAAATACCTTTATGCTAACGTCCTTGTCATATTTTTCTAACATCTTCATCCTCTCACAGCGGAGATCTCTCTAACTTTTGATGTTTAACGAAAGCTATTCACTTTTATCCTTATCTGCTTCTGAAAGAATTAAGAATTTATAAAGCAAGAGTGAGCCAAAAATGCCTAGCAAGTATATAATTGAGTTTCAAACATCAATATCAAAGGAAAATTTCTGGACAAAATCTTTAAATAATTTTAACCAATTCTATTTATTTGAAGGAGTTGAGCGAATAAACATTGGCTGTTACCAGCCTTTAATTATAAATCCAAAAGTAATAAGTGATTCCCAGATTTAACTCCTGAATCAGGGTTTTGTTCGGTTTTGGAATCATAAAACTTTTTGAGAGAGAATGACGTTAATGGCGATCAACAATAAATTAGACTGGACACTAGTTCACTCTTATACCCTGCTGATCAGTCAGGATGCAGTATAGATCTATACCCAACCGTATAGATCCATTCAGGTACCCAGGCACTATCGCCCAAGGGTCCGGTCCATCCCCGGCCCATGGGATCCAGCTCATCACGGGCCCTTACAGTAAACATCTAGCCCGTAGAGTGTTTTGATGTCAAATCATTTTGATTTCAAAACATCCCAATTCAGGGTTCGCAAATAACCCGAAAGAATGGGTATTTGCTCAAGAGAGCAATCAAAAATATAGGAACAATAATGAAAGGAAAATGCATAATAAGAGTAATTACATCGAAATATAAAATAGTTAAAGGTATTTTAAAAGAAAGTTCAGGAATACTTGCCTCGATAAGCTTTAACCGCTATTATCGGTTGACTTTTAGATTGCCTTGAACATTTGTCTTTATCTTCAGACCACTATCCTATTCTGGATACGATCTCAATGCTCAGGTCCTTCGATTGGAACTTCGCTGAGCTCAACGACTAACCACTATATCATTCTTAGTCCGACGTCATTCCTCGGGTCTTCTGACTAGGACCTACAGGGTTGAGATACCCTAATTCAGATCATCGTCTCTATTAACATAATACCACTATCGCTTCTACCCATACGATTTCATAATTCAACTCGTATTTATATGTATTATTGAAATACACATAGCAATTATGGTTCACATCTTCGAAACTCGGTTCAGTGTTTGTTTTCGGAAAGTACGTATACTCGTTGGTTTGAAAATAGTAGGGTGATTATAAAATATTTTGTTACTGCACATAACTAGATTCGTATAACATAATTATATACCTTCGTTCGACGTCTCTGATAATTATAGGTTACGTTCCCGTATTTTCGGAATTAATTTCCCGAAAATCGGGCAACGTCTCCTTTGTTTATTAGCCTACCCGTCGAAGCAATTCGACGTCAATCCAATCAACATGACAACATCCAATCACAATTCACAATAACCAATCACCGGTACAACTCAATTATTAATTATTATTATCATCCGTGTTTTTATATCTTTATTCGTATTTTTCGTTTTGCAATTAATTTTACCAACTAATTTTATTTAATTATAATTTAGGACCCAGATTAAAATCATCATCGTCCACCGCCGGCTCGCTGAGGCTCATCGCCGACGGCGGTAAAGTTTTGCGGGTACCCGATAAATTATCGGGTTTCCAATCGCAAAACTTTGCCGATTATTTTAAAATCATTCCCGTACAAATGATTAATATCACGAATATTATTCAAACAATTTCTGCAAAAAATAAAAAAAATTGCAATTAGTAAGCCATTAATCGAAGCAATGAACACAACCAAGCATCAGCCATCACACTCGCCAAACACGCGCCACCGCGCGCACAAAACACACACACAGTTATACGCACGCACACACAATTACACGCAGACACACCGCTACACACACAGCTATACACACACATATATACTTATATGTATATATAATTTTGAAGGAACCAAGCTGACGACAGTTTACCGGAGAGAACAAGGCCGGAAAACAGCGGAAGAATCACTAAACAAGCCACGGAAAAACCCCTCACCCACGCGCCACCACCACCTCTCCGGAGAGGGGCGGCGGTGAGAGAGAAAAGGACAGGCGGCATCAGAACAGAGAAAAGAACGACACAGCAAGCAAAAGAAACAAGAAAGGAAGGAGAGATTTAGAGATATAGAGAGAAGGGAGATGCGTGAGAGAAGAAATTGAAGAGAGACTGAGAAAGAAAGGGGGAGACAGTCGACTGAGAGGGGAGGAATTTGGGGATGAGAGGGGTAAAAATATGTACACGCGAGAGGGAGAGACACAGGGTGCTGTGTTCTCTCTTTTTTTTTTATTTTTTTTCCTGTAAATTCATATTTGGTACATTTATGTATATTTCGTGAAGTTCAAGCCTAATTTTTATTTCGTTATTTGCGATATAACATCATATTTCACAGACAAAATTTTTTTTTGAAATAATTCCAAATAACCCTTAAAATCTCCCAAATATTTAAAAATTAACAAAATAAAGTTTTCATAATTTTTAAAACATTTTTAAATTTGCACATCAGACCCACATTTGACGAATTAACGAACAAACGCGCGGTTGAATAAAAACCAGAAAATTTTCGAAGAAATTTTAAAATTCTCGAAATATTCCAAACTTAATAAAATATGGATTTCATATTTTTTGAAGAATTCTTGAATTAAATATTGATTTTATCATTAAATGAAATCAAAAAATTATTTAAAGATAAATAATCAATAAAATATTGATTTATAAATTTTATAAACTCTAAAAATAATAAATAAAATTATAAAATAACAAAAATAATTTTAGAAACAATTTTAGCATTTATGAGAATAAATATTCAATAAAATCATTTTAAGAATAAAATAATGCCATACAGTTCAATAATTAATTATACAAATAAGGTTCGTATCCAATAATTACCCAAAATTAACAATAAAGTAACATACAGCTAACAGACTCATCACATATTGTATTTATTTAATGATTCGATAATTATATTTACATATCAGGTCCGAAAATCGGTTACTTAGCCGCTAAGTAACTATAAAGATGATACGATTTTAATATCGGATTTGGATAATCATCAAAATAGAGCTTCCTATAAAATATTTATACAAAAATAAGGTAATAAAACTTCGCCTTTCGAGAATACGGGTTTTATCGACCTATAAAATGATTAGCGTATCGAAAATTTTACACCGGGACTCGTACAGGTCAAATTGTATCCCGGATCGAAAAACTCAAAACATGAAAATTGTTCAGAATTATCAGATTAGGTTAGAAAGGAGTTTTCGGAAGAGTTTCGGGTTGTAAAAACGTAAAAACGATTGAAGTGAGACGATTTCTGTTTCAAAAAAGTAATTTTATAATCACGTAAAATAATCATTATTATATCTATAAATCCTTATAAAATCACATAGCACTCCAAAAATTACCAAAAAAATACCAAAACTATCTATATTTTATCATGGATAATTAAAGATTAAAATATCTAAATTTTATCAGAAATAAACATCCAAATATTAATATCTATCATCAAATAATTCACCAAAATTCACATAAAAATCACATAATAATTATTTATTGATAAAAATAATTACATAATATTTCCAGGATGTTACAAATCTCCTTACATTATATTTGTCTGTGCATGGTAAGACAGACACATAAAACTATTTTATATGTCTATTTACCATATAGAAGACATAAATGGGGAGACGCACATGACAGTTTTTGTACTAGTGACAAAACTTGCACTAAAATAGACTAACACTTTTTCCAAAGCTCATTTGCTTGTTTATATTTTTAGTGCAACATATCTGTGTAGAATCTACTAGGTCTATAATGCTCCTTTGTCCATCTCATCTTGGCCCTTGATCTTGCATTCTTCAAGCTACATTTGTAGGCTTTCCAATTCAGTGATAAAATTGTTTTGTTGACTGATAATCTTGGATCTTCGAGTTGTCTGTATTCTGACATCTGAAGTTATTTGTTAAGATCTCTTTTATTGTGTTGAGATGTCACATAGCGATAAGTAAAATGACTTATCGATATATCCACTTCTCGATAGGTGTTATGACTTCTCGAGGTCTCTAGTTCTCTATAAGTAGAATGACTTGTCAATATCTCCAGTTCTCTACATAAACTTTTGACTTGTCGATCTCTACAAGTAGAATGACTTGTCGATATCTCTAGTTCTCTACAAGTAGACTTTGACTTATCGATATCTCCAGTTCTTTATATGGACTTTTTGACTGGTCGATATCTCCAGTTCTCTACATGTAGATTGACTTGTCGATATCTCTTGAGACTTCTCTACAAGCCATTTTGACTTATCGATATCACTTGGGACTTCTCTACAGGCCATTTTTGATTTTTCGACATACATCTCTATATTCCTTGATATTTGACTTGTCGATATCTGACTTAGAACATTTTTCCTAGAACAACATTATTCTACTCCAAGATTCTACACTTCTCTTTAAGGCATGATCATGATTGATCTTTTTCCAGAGTTTATATTTTAGCGCGATGGCTATTCATAGAAAAATCCTCCAGTCTAATCTACTTAGCATTTTTACAGACTTAAGAAATACAAACATATAATATAATGAGATTATCATATAACTTATCCTTAGGGTTGTCAAGGTGACTTAGTCTTGTTATGTAAAGGCATGTCTTACACAACTGTAACAACCCAAATCCGGGGTCAAGATTTGGTGTCACGAAAACAATCTTTACATAAAACAAAAGAATATGCAATTAACCCCTTGAATCCGGATTGTTTACAGGTTATGGTATGAAACAAGAATCTAACCCTTTACAACTCACAATAACTAAAATACAAGTGTAAATACCTTTGAATAATGCTCTTGTCACATTCTTCTAACACCTTCAATCTCTCGTAGCGGAAATTTCTCTAACTTCTGCTGTCTATCAAAGCTATTCACTTTTATCCTATCTGTTTCTGGCAGAAATAAGAATTTACAAAGCAAGAGTGAGCCAAAAATGCCCAGCAAGTATATAATTTGAGTTTCAGGCATTAATATCAAAGGAAAAACTTCCGGACAAAATCTTAAAACAATTTAAAAAAATTCTATTTATTTGAGTGAGTTGAGAAATTAAACGTTGGTTGTCACCAGCCTTTAACTAAAATCCAAAAATGACAAGCGATTCCCCGATTCATCTCCTGAATCAGGGTTTTTTCCGTTTTTGGAATCATAAAACCATTCGAGAGAGAATGCCGTTAATGGCGATCAACAACAAATTAGACTGGACACTAGTTCGCATCTATATCCTGCTGATCAGTCAGGATACAGTGCAAATCTATACCTACCTGTATAGATCCAGTCGGGTCCCCAGGCTCTACGGCCCATCTCAAGGCACCGGTCATGTCCCTGTCCTTAGGATTAAGTAAAACTCAATCCCCAAAATATCACTATCCAGCCCGTGGAGTATTTTGATATCAAATCATTTTGAATTCAAAACATCCCAATTCAGAGTTCACAAATAACCCGAAAGAATGGGTATTTGCTCAAGAGAGCAATCGAATTATAGGAACAATAATGAAAGGACATGCATAATAAGAGTAATTGCAGCGAAATGTAAAACATTTAACTATTCTGAACTTAGAATAAGAACAAAGAAATATTTGTAGTAATTTAAAAGAAAAATCAGGAATACTTGCAGTATTTAAGAAGAAAGTTCAGGAATACTTGCCTCGATAAGCTCTAACCACTATTATCAGTCATCTTTTGGATTGCCTTGAGTGTTTGGCTTCATCGTCAAACCACTATCCTATTTTAAATACAACCCTATCCTTCGTGTCCTTCGATTGGAATCTTGTTGAGTCTGATAACTAATCACTAGATCATTCCTAGTCCAACGTCACGTCTTGGGTCTTCCGACTAGGACCTACAGGGTTGAAATACCCTAATTCAGATAATCATTTCGCTTAACATCACACCACTATCCTATTCTACCCTTACGATTTCATAGCCCAACTCATATTTATATGTATTACTGAAATACACATAGCAACTATGGTTCACATCTTCGAAACTCGGTTCGGTGTTTATTTTCGGAAAATACGTATACTCGTCATTTTGAAAAACAGGGTAATCGAGTATTTATGAAATATTTCATCACAACACGTAATTTGGTTTCGTATACTATAACTTCATATATATATGTAGGTATATTTATTCTCGTTCGACGTCTCCGATAATTGTGGGTTACGTCTCTGTATTTTCGGAGTTAATTTCCCGAAAATCGGGGAGCGTTTCCTTTGTTTATCGGCCTACCCGTCGAAATCAAATCAATGTCAAATTCACAACAACAATCCAATCACAATTAATTCCACAAATCCCAAACTCCGATTCGGTTAATTATTATCATTAGTTGTATTTTTATTCGTATTTTTCATTTCACAATTGATTTTACCAACTAATTTTATTTAATAAATAATGTAGGACTCAGATAAAGATCATCACCGTCCACCGTTCGCTCGTATAACGTCATCGCGAAAGGCGGCAAAATTTATTGGTACCCGAAAATATTCGGGTGTCCGAATAAATTTCACCGATTAAAATCATTTCTCGCATATATTATAATTTAACATCACGAATTTTTAATCAATAATTCCCTGCAGAAAAAGGAAATCAAAATTATAAATTGTAACAGTCAGGTTCAACTACACGCACAGGCCCAACAAAAGCCCAACAACAAGATCCAACATCAAGGCCCAACTGGAAAGCCCAATCGCAGAACACAGGGACACGGCCAAACGTCCACACAGACGCACGCCGCACAACCACACACACATACACAGTACACATGCACACACACACACACACATCACACACACATCGCACACACACCGAATACACACACACCCAACTGCTGTATACACAAATATATGCATATATATAATTAAAGAGAACGAAGTCAAGGTAACCGAAATAAACGACGACTTGAAAGAAAGGAAGAGGCGGCCGAAAATTAGCGGAATAAGGCAGTGGTGTTCACCGGAAAAAAGGAAAACCACAACGGCAAAAATTGTGGCCTGAGATAGAGGAAGAAGAGACGGGGAAAAAGAAAAGAAAAGAAAAGAGTGGGGAGAGAGAGCCGAGAGAGAGAAGAGATTAAAGAGAGAGAGAGATGAGATCGTATTGAGAGAGATTACCCGAGAGATTGAAACCCGAGAGAGAGTATTGTGCGGGGAAGGGGGGTGCAGGGGTTTTATTTGTTTATTTATTATTTTATTATTTTCTTTTCGTTATAATCTCGATTCGCATCGTACTATTTTTGTAGACAAATAATCCACTAGTAACAATAATCCGATATTTATCCGAACATATCAAAAATTTCGGAGATATTTAAAACTAATTATTATAAGAATTTTAAAATTTTTTAAAAAAATATTTTTGAAACACGTTTTTGACCCGTATTTTACAATTTTAACGAATACACGTGGGGTGAGATAAAAGCCAGAAAATTTCCAAAATAATTTTAAAATTCTCGAAATATTCAAAAGTTAATAAAATAAAATTGCCACGATTTTTGAAATATTTTGGAATTAAATACTGATTTTACGATTTAATGAAATCAGAAAATCTTTTATAATTGAATAATTAATAAAATATTGATTTCTAAATTTTATAAACCCCTAAAAATAATACAAAAAATTATAAAATAATAAAAAAAAATTTAGAAACAATTTTAGCATTTTTAAGAATAAATATTCAATAAAATCATTTTAAAATGAATTAAATGCATACAGCTCGATAATTAATTATAAAAGTAATCTTCGCGTCCAACCTATCAAACATAATTAACAATATAACAACACATCGCTAACAGAACCATTGCATATTTTATTTATTTAATATTTCAATATTTATATTTATAGACCAAATACGAAAATAGGTTACTTAACTGCTAAGTAACTAAAAGACGATACAATTTTAATATCAGAATTGGATAATTATCAAAACAGAGACTCTTATAAAATACTTTATACGAAAATGAGGTAATAATGTCTTGCCTTTTGAGAATATGGATTTTTATCGATATATAAAATGATTTGCGTATCAGAAATTTCACACCGGGCCTCGTACAGGTCAAATCGTACCCCGGATCGAGAAAGTCAAAATACGAAAAGTGTTCAGAATTATCAGATTAGGTTAGGAAGGAGTTTTGGGTTGTAAAAATGTAAAAACGATTGAAGTGAGACGATTTCTGATTCTAAAAAGTAATTTTACAATTACGTGAAAATAATCATTAACAATTCTATAAATTCGTATAAAATCATATAATGATCCAAAAATTACCAGAAAAATACCAAAATTATTTATATTTAATTATGGATAATTAAAAATTAAAATATCTAAATTTTTATCCGAAATAAACATCCAAATATTAATATCAATTATCAAATAATTCACCAAAATTCACATAAAAATCACAAATAATTATATATTTATAAAAATAATTACATAATATTTTCCAGATGTTACAACAACAATCTCCCCTAATTTGTGAGAAGATTACTCGTCACAAATTCATTCCTGATAACAAGACTAACCCCAAACTAAAATTTAAGAAAAAACTAGTAAATTAAGCAAGTAAAGATTTTATACATCTTTGAAGTTACATTCAGAACAAGAATTTATAAAGTCACCTAAATTTCTCAGATCCTGGATGTCACCTAATCAAATCCTTGAGTCTGGCTAGGCACTCAATTTCTTCAATTATTTCAGTTCCTCTTAGAGCTCCAACCAGTTTGAACCATTCCTTGAGTGAGTAACTGTCAAGATATTAAATTCTGAACCTTGATAATGTAGAATTTTTAATATTGAGAAACACACCATCAGGAGAAACTCTGCTCAACCCTTTTGCCTTTAGCTCATTAGACCTCTGGTCAAACATCTCAATCTCCTTTGCATATTTCAATTCATCAACTTTCCTTTCAGCCTTTTCCTTAACATGCCTTTCATCTCTCTCTTTCTCTCTCTCTCTCTCTCTCTCTCTCTCTCTCTCTCTCTCTCTCTCTCTCTCTCTCTCTCTCTCTCTCTCTCTCTCTCTCTCTCTCTCTCTCTCTCTCTCTCTCTCTCTCTCTTCCTTGCATAATTCAACCTTTCTTATTCTTGTAAAAGCATCCTTACCATTCATCAAACTTATCTGTAATATCCCATATTTTCAAATATTATTATTATTATTATTATTATTTGGAGTTGTTTATGTGATTTTTATGTGAACTTTGGTGAATTATCTAGTAATTGGAGTGATGGTTTGGATGTTTATATGTGACATTCTTTGAGTATTTTAATTTTTATATGTCTAGAATAAAATATAGATAATTGTGATATTTTTCCGGTAATTTTTGGACTGTTGTATGATTTATAATGATTTATGGATTTATTAATTATTTTCTGAATAATTATAAAACTATTTTATAAAGCCGGGAATCGTCCAACTTCAACCGTTTTTACGTTTTTACAACCCGGAACTCTTCCGAAAACTCCTTTCTAACCTAATTTGGTAATTCCGGACATTTTCCGTGTTTTAACTTTTTCAATCCAGATTACGGTTTGACTCGCTCGCGTCCCGACACAAAATTTTTGATACGTTAATCGTTTCGATAAAACAACAAAACCCGTATTATCGAAAGGCGGGATATTATTACATTATCTTCATATAAAGTATTTTATAAGAAGCCCGGTTTTGATAATTATCCAAATTCGATATTAAATTGTATCATTTTATAGTTACTTAGCAGTTAAGTAACATATTTTCGGATCCGATATGATCCAATGTGATAACGTGTTTAAGATGCATTTATATGAATCGACCCGTAATTTAGACGCGTGTTTATTTGCGTCTTTATTGAGGTACTCAATTTATCTCGTTTTATGGGCATTTGAATGTATTTTATGTGTTTTCGGGGTTTTCGGTTAATTTAGGAATCGTTTTTGTTTTTCAAAAATTAACGGACCAGGACCCCACCGGGACGCCAAAGCCCACAAAATTCGTATTTTTATTTTTAAAGAATTATCTGTATTTCAAATACCCTTTAGTTTTGTATTTTTGCATTATTCGTAAAAAATAATTTGGAAAATTTTGATACAACCTTTATATTTTATCTCTTTTAAAATTATTCCCCGTAAATAGTATTTTTGGGCCTAATTATTTTAATTAGGGGATAAAAATACCCTTAATTGATTTTGGGGTATAAAATTTCACAAAATATAAATAGCCTATATACTTATTTTATTTCATTTATTTTTATTAAAAACAAAATAGAAAATCATAGTTTTGGGGGTGAAATCTTAAGCTTGAAGTTTGATTGATGATTTTGGGAGATTGAATGAACCGTTTCTGATAATTCTTGAACCAAATCAATCCTCTCATCGAGCTCTTTCTATCCATATCAAAATCGTGATTTGAGGTGAGGTATTTATAAAAATCAAAATTTTGAGTTCTTGTTCATGAACTTGGAATTCGGTTTTAGAATTTGAGTATTTGTTTGATGTTTTTGATTGCTGATTATGATTATACATGTTCTGAGGATCACTTCCATATATTGTTTGTTAATTTTGGTTCAGTATTTATTGAAAACGAATTTTAATTTTTTTTGAAATTTTTGAATCGATTTCTTTGATTTAATTGATGTTCTTGATTGTTTTTGAGACCTGGAATAGATTGTGCTTGTTGTAAAGATGATTTTGAAACCAAAACCATCAATTTTGATTCAGTTTTGAAGGAATTGGGTTTTTGACTCGAGGTCGGTGGAAGTGGGTTCGTTTTTGGCCGGGAAACGAATTCCCGGGATTGAATGAAAGTGGTGATGGTTGATTTGAGTTCCTGGAAGGACAGGGAAGTGTTTAAGGGCAAAATCCACTCGAAACGATGTTGTTTTGGTGGTTATTGGACTCACCGGATCCGGCCGAAAGTTCGGCCGGAATCTGAAAATTCCAGAAACCGGCGAACCGCCGGCCGTCTTCTTCGTGAATCCGGCGAAGTCCCGCCCCTGGACGCTGCCGTTTGATCCCCTGGAGAAGAAGACCCCTAGCCCAAAATCTGTTTCTACAGATTTTATTTTAAAATTTAAATCAAAATTCTATTCTTAGAATCTAAAAATCATTTTAATTTCCAAAAACAATTTGGTTAATTATTTAATAATTAATTGAATTATTTTAAATTCCCAAAAAAATTATTTTATTTTATTATTTTCAAAAATCCAGATTTGTTTTAATTATTTATAATTTATTCTAATTGATTATTTATAGATTTAATTAATTGGTTAAATTTAATTTAATCAATTAATTTTATTTATAAATAGTTAAATAAAATATAATTATTTATAATTAACTCAAATAATTCCTAAAAATATTTTTAAGCTTTTCAAAATTATAATTTGGTATTTAAAAAAATTAATATTATTATTAATTGATTTATTCCCGTTTATTTTTATTTTATTCGTAATAAATAAACTGTTCGTCCGTTTAATACGAAACGTACGCGTATAGACTCAGAAAAATATTCTGCTTTCAATAAAAATACTTTCAAGACCTAATTTCTTTTATATTACAAGGTCATTTGATTTGTGAGTCATTCTGAGTCGGTAGCTGTTCAATAAATCATATTTTTGACCCGATTTCAGTTTTAACCGTACCAAGTCGACCATTTTGATGAACCGAGGCATGTGTTATATGAATTATGTGATACGTGAGTTATGTATTTACGTGCTATGTGAATTACATGTGTACGTGGGTCAAGAGTCTTGTATTTGACTGTCTTCTTTATGTGCGCGCTATCGTATGGATAGACGATAGGATTTTGACGCGCAGTTCGTCGAGTTATTATCGTTTAGATGATTAAAGTATATCTTTTAATTATAGATACGAGTATTTCAAGACGATGAGGTACAGATGGAATGGATGAAGACTAGAGTTGAATAGTATGGAATATTGGAGTGCGGCACTGCATGAGCAGCAGGCCAAAGGATTAGTAGAATAAAGATAGTGATGCTTTGAGACAAAATGTCAGATTAATTGTGTTTCTACAAGTGTGACTAACTGCTAAATCCTAAAGGCAAATATCCCTATCATCACTTATTGTTCAAGTGATATTTATTTTGAATCTCATCATGCAAGTATTGCTTTCCCTATTCAGTTCGTAATAGATAAATGTTTTACATATCGCTGAAATAAATGATTCCGTTTATGCAAGTACTTATCTGTTATTCTATGTTCAAAATAGTCAAATGTTTCACTTATCCAACTATCGGATTTATAAATATTTTGGATTTTTGAGAAAGACGATGTTGTTTTGGGTTTTCTGCCCAAGTAAATGGGCGTATAAAATTTATAAGGGTGTCGAGTATTATGACCCCTCTCAATAAAACGTTTTAAGATTGGATGATCACAAATTGCGTAAGAGGCCGTGGCGGCGGTCCAACGGAGATTTAGGTATTATACATGATATAATACCTTAAGGACGATATGTGCCTTGGGTTCCCCATTTGTTTAGTTGGATATGTTTCGGCATACTGGTGTTGCTCCGCGACTGATCACCGGCGGCAACACACCGTCGTTCGAGAATTCCAATCTAAATTATTAAATTATTTTGATAACCATAGAAAGATGATTTATCAACTATTTTGGTTTTGAATAAAGGTGAAATACAGTTTTAATTTGGTTGCTGATTGATGTTGATATTCAAGTTGTTGTTAAATATCAAAGGTGGTATTAGTATAGATGATTGATGTTGACTTCCCTATTTTAGCACGGGTAGGTTGTGAGCATCAAAGTTCATATTGATATCTAATTTGATATGACATCAAAATGAGTATTAATATCAAGAGTTGAATTTTAAATGAGTTATGATTCAGTCCATAATCCTTGTTTCATGTTACTGTTGTTTACGATATTTCCATAAACATGGTTTTACGAGTTTTATTCTCATCAAGATTCAAAGTATTGCTGAAACTTTACGCTCAAAAATATCAAATGGTTTTGAATACAATTAAGGAACCAATTATGGGGTTCCTCAACTAAAATTTTCTGCTTCAACAATTATGATTTTAAAATGTTCTGCGCTATTGCAGATGTCGGTTTTATATCAAAATGACCATATATATATTATTATAATCTTGCTGAGCATTTCTTTCGCTCATACTTGCATGTTTTCAAATTTAACCTCTAGTGAAGATTAACTTGCGCTGTTTAGCCGCGTAATTCGACGAAGTAAAGAAGAAGCTTTTGGAAGGTGATTGGTCCAGGGTTTGCGGACTAGGGTAAGTTTTATTGTATAAAGTTGTTTATATTATATTATATTATAGTTGTTTATTGTATAGTGGGGCCTAGTATACTTCTTTTCGAAGTTATACTAGCGGGTTTAGTTTTGAGTCTGTAAATTATTGAAAGAGTTTTTATAAGAAAGTGAGAAGTTTATTGGTGGAATTTGGATATCTTGTTTCTAAAACTGTAACCTTAAAAGATCTTGGATTAGTTTTGGGGTCATAGATGCTAAATATCTTCCACTGACACTTGTATATTGATTTAACATGTTAATTTGGATTGAGGTTTTATAGTGACGACCAAATCCTCTGACCCCGGATTTGGGGGCGTTACATTATCAGTCTCTCAAGCTCTAATATTGAGTAGTTTTCAATTACTTCTATGTTGAGTAAGTTGAATGCGCCATCCTTAAAGAAAATCTTCACTTCTCCCAAAGTTTCAATACAAACTTTGACTATTTCTTCAGCTAACTGTTTGTTGTAGTCATCATCTGTTGTATCTACTGAGATAGGTAGAAAATCACTTTGATTGAAACAATTCTATAGAGCACCAGCTTTAAGTTTTGTTTTCTTTGGTTTTCTTCCAGTAGTCTTGAAATGAATCTTGGTTGAAGGTTTGAATGATGGAGGTTTTGACAACTACTTCAGAAAGATTTGATTGGCTTGAATGGGTACTTTGACTAGAGAGTTGGATGTTAGTTTATATAAGTATTTAGGCTTTGAGGTTTGGATGTTTTGAGTCAGTGTTTGGCTAGGTGTTTGGGTTGAGATTGGTAGATTTTTGGATTTTTGGGTTACTGGTGTTTTCTTGGAGTTTTTTCCATCTTTTTCATCTCTCTTCCTTCATGCATCCTTTCCTTTCTTTTGGTCGTCCTTACTACCTTTAGCATCCTTATGGATCCCACTACCTCTGCTTGACTGACTTGGATTTGAGCCAAAAGATTTTTATTCATATTTCTTTTGCTCATCATCATCCAAGTTACCATATTTTTCATTTATCTGAGTTTTTGATAGCATGATGTTTGAATTCTTCAAATACTTGGCAAAAAAGTTGATCATCTCAACATCTTCATGAGTCTTGTTTTTCTTTATCTTTAGCTCTGTCTCTATAGTCATCAACAACTTCTTATTACCCATGACACAGTGCTTTGGTAATCTGGAAGTGTTTGCATCTCCCGGTGTTGGGGAAAATTTAGGCCACTCCTTTGCTAGTTTGCAAATAGGCTTCAGGGAAAGCTCCTATTTGACCTGATTTTAGTTCATGTAGAAAAAGAGTATCCTCTGGACTCATCATTTTTACTTTGTTGATGAAGATGTCAAGTTCTGAGGCTCTTCTTGATTGTAGAAATGACAGAGAGAGAGAGACCTGCATGCACCTGTTAACACCAGAGTCATTTACATTCAACATAATTCTTTTTTCTCTGAAGTTTTGCCTTGTGACCAACACCACTCTCAGGAAGTTGACATTGTTGTTCACATCATTTTTGTAGGTGAAGTGATTAAAGTTGAGTCAGCCCTTCAATAAAATCAGGAAGCTCCTTATCAAAAGAAGGGTCTTAGCTGCCATCTTGAGTCTTTTAATCCTAAAATCATCTTTATTTTTGCCCTATTTTAGCTTGGGCTCTATCATCTCCCCCTTAGGCTTGTTGGCAGGCAAAGTGATATGATGAGGAATTTGAGCCCTTACTATTTGAGGAGTTTCTTGAAGAGGGACCTTCAAAGCACCCATGATAGCTCCCAAAGATACACATGTCTACATCTGAAAATATTTTTGGGAGTCTATCAGGGACTTGATGTCTTGCTGTTGACTTTGGACTAGAGTAGTAAGCTGAGAGATTTGAGATGTGAGATATGCATTTGATGTTTGAAGCTCATTTATTTGACTTTGAAGTGCTTGAACTTGATTTGATACAGGTGTGGAAGGAGTAGTTATAGATGTGGTAGATATGGTTGTACTAAATGTATCTTGCACCACCTTTCCGATTTCTTCCATCAACAAGGCCGAAGGTTTGTATCTTGCCTTATGTTGATCCAACTTGACCTTGGTGTCATTATTGTTGAAAATTTATTGTTGGATCACATTATGAAGGGCAATAAATAAGTCCCCAAGCTTCTTGATGCTTTCTTCTACATGAGTGAGAGTTAGAGTGGCAAGTTTGTCAGAGTACTTGATTAACTTGGTCTTGATTTCGTTGAGAGTAGGCATGAGTGCATCAATTCTATGATTCACCAATTTCTTGATTTCACTTTGATGAGAACACAGAGTCTGTTCTAAAGCTTTGCTAAGGAAATTGAAAGCTTTCACATGAGCCTTGTAGACTTCTGTGATGACATCATAAACCTCATGTAGAGTGAGCACTTTGGCATTGCTGCCCAAAATTATGATGTACTCCTCTCTGAACCTTGAAAGGGACTCCTCCATGTTAATTGTGAATTTTGTAAAGAGCCAAGCATTAATATTTCCATCTTGCTCAGCTTCATCTGCTATTTAAGCTTGTTGATCCTTAACTTCCTCTCTACAGTTTAGCAAAATAGCTTGATAGTCTTGATTAGACATATGAGTAGCTGTTGTGCTATATTTGCAAACCCTTCAATTTGATCCACAAGCATGGCATCTATTTTTTGTAATTGATCTTGGGTATCTTGAAGCCATTGAGTCATGAGATGTGGAGCAGTTTGAGTAGATGTGGAGGGTAGGTCCGTGTTTAGTTGGTTGGAAGTTGAGGTAGGTGGGATGGATTGTTGGATGGTACCTGTGACAGGAGTCACAGTTAAACTCATAGTTGGAACAGTGGTTGTGATAATATATTGTTCACATGATAAGTGAACCTCCATTAGAATTGGAGGGGTGCTGACCAGTTTACTGTCATGTATCATGGCCTCAATCCCTTGTTCTTCTTGAAAAGAAATGGAACTTAAATGTGATGTTGTTCTTGCCTCCCCAATAGGTGGATCATTGGTAATCAGACTCCTAACTTCAATTTTCAAAGCAACTTCAACTAGGGTTTTGAGGGGAGTTGTTTCTGTATGAGAAACCTCTAATTAATTTGGAGAGGATTTGAGTAGCTTCCGCTCAAGAGTACTACCCTCAAACCTAGCAGTCTTTAAAGACTGTTGTGCACATGAAGGTGCATTGGAAGATTGAGCCACAAGGTCTTCAATAAAAACTAATGAAACCCCTGTGTTTATAATGGTGTCATCAAGATCTATCTCAGCATATAGCCTCTCACCATCTAAAGGTTGGATTTGAGTGGTGATCACAACTTCAGGAACTATGTGTCACTTGATTTTGACAGAGCTTGAGAAGTGGATTTAAGCTTTTCATTATAAGAAGAAGAAATTTGAGGAATAAGATTTTTGAGATTAGCGTTGAGTGTTGACAACTCCCCCTAAATTGAAGAGGGGGTTTCAAGTTATGTGCTCTCACTTATGTGTGTGCCAGCCAAATTACTTCTTTGACCCTCTTGAGAGTGCTCAAGAGGGTGTGTGAACTCTTTACAAATTGCACTTGGGATGGTTCTTAATTCAATAGTGACATCTGAAAGGAATATGTCCTAAGTCCAATCATGTATTAGGATTTAGGAATAACTTCCTGTGTAATCTGTTTTGATTTCATTGATATTAATAAAAGACTTGTTTTGTTTTTATTACGGGCTTTATCTATTTAAGTGTTTAAATAAGATATACCATAGTTTAGAGTAAAGCTTTTTATGGATTATGATGAGATCATAATAGTGAGACCTAAAAGATGATAACTCTAAACTTAAATAGTTCCTGGTCGTAGGATTACTAACTGGTAATTAATAATCCGCAGAGATCGGTACATACTATGCTTGCTTCATTATGAAGGATGTCTGTTCTCATAGACATTTGTGTGGTGACACTATAGCTAGTATATAGGTGCTTATTATAGAATAAGTTCACTGAACATGACTCGCCCAGCTGAACAACTGATGGAGTTCACTCACGTGTCAGCAGTTGTTCACATAGTGATAGTTGTACAAGTATCCTTAGACTTGAGGTCATCATAGTCATCTTGTGTACACTGAACTATGCTTTGGTTTAGTTCTTAGTCTCCAAGGACAATTATTAGGGCTCTACTGGGTATAGGAATTTGTACACGAAGATAGTGTATGATCAATAAAGGATCTACCCTTCCAGTGAAGGAAGCGAATGTTCAAGGCTGATCCACTTATGCTAGTTCAGGAATCTCTGGCCAGAGTGAATGAAATTAGAAAGGAGTTTCTAATTTGCATAGAACTAAGCATAGTGAATGGTAAGCAAGTGATTAAATTAGATAGGCTTGACACGAGATCCATGTCTTGTATTTAATCGGGACATTGTAGGGTAGAAGGAGTTTATTGTACGGTAACTATTCACTGAATAGGTTCTTGGTATTCTAAGCAGTGAATTCGTATTATCCGGATAGTCGCGATATGCTGAGAAGTATCCCTCACGATGTAGAATAAATGTGATTAATTAATTAATCATATTTAATAAATTAGAGAATTTATATAAATAATGATAAAATAGTTTTATTATTATTTATTTCTACTACCGGCTTAATATTGAACCTACAGGGTCACACCATAAAAAGAGAATGATTTAATGGTGGAGGAATTAATTAATAATGGCTAATAATTATTTATTTATGAAATAAATAATTAATTGGCAAATTTAATAATTGATTAAATGAGATTTAATTGATTATAAATTAATTAAGAAAAATCTTAATATTATTAATTAAAGGATTTAATTTTTGGAAATTAAATCGAGAGAGAGAATTATTTCTAAAGTGTTTAGAAAAAGGATTAATAATTAAAAGGTGTTTTAATTATTAATAAGAATAATAAATGGGTTAATAATAATAATATTTTATGGGAAAATTTCAGCTGAAAATTTTGCCTATAAATATACTATTATAAACCCTATTTTTATTCTAACCCCAATTTTTAGAAAAACCTAATTCTCTCCACCTCCTCCTCCTCCTTAACGTCGTTTTCTTGGTGGATACCGGTGGAGTGCTTCACGTTTGAGGAGCAGCTGCTAAGGATCTCCGATCGTTGCTTTTGGATCACATATTAAAGGTTAGTAATCGATCCCTATGTTTTTTACCACGATTTATATGCTTTTATTTGGATTTTATATGTGTAAAAGTGTTTTACCATGCCTCCACTGTGATTAAAATCCAACAATGGTATCAGAGCTTAGGTTGTATGCATATAGATCAGTGGTAAAAATTTCAAAATTTTATGTGCTTGTATGAATTAATTATGATTTTTACAAGTTATATCATGGATTAATTTTTTCTAATGAGAAATCGTTTCTCAGAATAATTTTGAATGTTGATCTGGGTTCTACAAGTGTTGTAGATCGTCTGGGTGTTTTTTCATAATTTTATGATGTATAGATTTTTTATTATGAATTTTTGAAGTTCTTAAAATTAAATTCGTAATTAAATAAGTATATATATATATATGTATATTCAGTTGTATATATATATCTGCTATATATCTGCTGTTGCATAATCTGTGAATGCACGGAAGAAGAAGACAGAGAAGATGTCAGGCGGCACGGATTTCCGTGCGAGAAGCTATCAGACAGAAGCGGTACGGCGTGTGCAGCGCAGGCAGAAAAATAGGGGTGTCGCGCATTCCGGGAATGCGTTACACCCTGTGGCGCATTCACGGAATGCGTTACACCTTTTAATGGCTTAAAAGGGTTGTAACGTGTAACACCCCCAAATCCGGGGTCGGGGATCCGGGTTGTCACGAGTTCCATTTCCCTTAATAACACCCAATCTTAATAATTAATCAACTAATCTATACTGTGACCCCACAATAAACACACACACTCATGGTGAATCACCCTCATCCTCAAGATTACATACTTTTCTATTTCTATTGCTACGAGTCTTTAGGGTTTTCTCATACCCAACTTCCTTATCATTCCTCAAACTCTATTGCCTTTATATTCCTTTCCACTTCAGTTTCTTTTTATTTTCCTTTCTCTTATCATTATTTCATGAACCAACACAACATAAGCATTGATTTCAAATATCCCGTCATTCTGGATTCGTGTCCTCAGAACGAATCTTGATAACTTTTACAACTTAGATTCATAATTCATCATACTCATCCGCTTTTGTTCTAGCTCCAAAGCTTTTACACTACCTCCATAACCTTGGGAAGTACTTTCCCGAAAATTATTGTCTGAACTTAAATCAGTTTATTATAATCTCTTGCTCCGTGCCTTCCTTGGCCTTTCACCAGCGGGTGGCCTCTCTCTTAGGAGGGTAAGTGATAAAAATAGTCTTTTGTGATTCGTCAATCATTTAGAATCTCAAATGATTCATGTATTTCCTTTAGCCAGGCTCTTGCCTCGACTGGGTCAGCTTGTTCCTTGGAACTCTGAGAGCTTAGCGACTTAAAGGTCCTGAAATAATTTCTCACCGCATTGTTTCCTCAGGGTGGTGGTTGGGGATAATAGTCTAAGTTCTGTCTAGACTGGTCCATAAATTGTCGTATAGGAGTACCATCCCGGGTCTCCTTTCCTTACTCGACTTTCTGTTTTCTTAGTATGAAATGTTTCAACCTTCTCCCATAATCGGGGTTATCTTATACATTAAAAACCTTGTTTTCCACTCTATTATGTTATGGGTTCTTTCTTTCTTGATGGCAACCTCCCTGACTATCACATTCAGGGTTTGCCCTAAATCTTATTCCTCAAACTATGGCTCTCATCTAAGTTCTCATCCTTAAGCTCTTGAACTTTTGGAACCCAATTTCTGTAGGAACACCTCACTATCCCCTTATCATCTTTCTCGGTGTGGATCTCTTCTCCAGTCATTGACTCTCTGCCTTCATTCATCACTTTTTCTGACGCAATATATTCTTTTCCAAAAATTCGGTCTGTATTGCAATCTCAAACAGCTTTTCGGTACCGGCTCCGGTTACCTTCACTTCTATTTCCATTTTCTCAAAATCTCTTATAAACTATCCCAAAGACATTATCATCTTGGGTCTCTCCTTTTACTAAGGGCATCAGCCACCACATTGGCTTTCCCCGAATGATAAAGAATCTCCCAATCATAATTCTTGATTAGCTCTAACCGCCTCCTCTGGCGTATGTTGAGCTCTTTCTACGTAAAAATGTACTAGAGCTCCTATGGTTTGTGTAAATCTTGCACTTCTCTCCATACAAGTAGTGCCTCCAATCTTTAGGGAAAAACTATTGCCACGAGCCCAAGCTCATGGGTGGGGATATCGAATTTTATATTCCCTTAATTGTCTTGACGCATACGCGATTACCTTGATGTGCTGTATATGAAGCACCCTAATTCCTTATGCGAAGCGTCACTACACATCACAAAATCTCATTTTCCATACGACAACGCCAACATAGGTAATGTCACCAACCTTTGCTTCGGTTCTTAAAAGTTGTTCTCGCATTTCTCTGTCCATTCGAACTTCTCAGTCTTACGAGTAAGCCGCGTTAAAGGGGCTACTATCTTTATAAACTTGAACGAACCTCCGGTAGTGACCGGCCAATCCTACCTCTGGTAGTTTCCCTACATCAATTCTTCAGTGGTCCTTTATTCATTCTTGTCAGGATCCTCCATGGAATCCTTCTCAGCAATAATCCCTATAGGACAACATCTTTAACCGCTACATCCTCAATATGAACATCATCCGGTCCCGTGGTAGGACGCTCTATCGAATCCATATTCTGATCTCCTATTAAGTAATAAAACATCATCGCATCTCCTCAACCTCAGGGTTCGGAGTCCCGCTACCATATACGATAATGAACTATGCTTTTATCATGATATTTATAAGGGTTCCCATAAGGGTTTTAACCGTCAGTACTACGTTAGGTAGTCCGACTATGAACTTGGCAAGAGTTCTTATTTATCTTAGTGAACTTATTATTTTAACGTCACTTCATCTCTGAGGTTTATAACGCTTAGCTCTGATACCACTTCTGTAACACCCCCAAATCCGGGGTCGGGGATCCGGGTTGTCACGAGTTCCATTTCCCTTAATAACACCCAATCTTAATAATTAATCAACTACTCTGTACTGTGACCCCACAATAAACACACACACCACATGTTATAGTCTCAGAGATGAACATCCAAAAATAATCACATGTCACTTTATTCCACAATTATCTGTCAATACACCTTAAAAGGTTTTCTGAATAAATTTACATTTTCTTTGCCATTATTACAATTCATAAGTATACATAAATCTGGTACATCAAAAGTTGAAGCCTAGTCTATTGGTAGTTCCCACCTTAGCTACAGCGACTTTAATGCCTATAGGAAGCTGCATAACATTTCCTATCCGCTCGCGAATTGGGAGCTTGGTCCTGTTCATCTTGTCTATCTGATGTTGTGTGATGAAAGAAGAAAGCAAGGGTGAGCAGTAAGCCCACCAAAATAATATGTATAATAATTTACAATATATGAGCCTTCTCATAGTACTCATGAAAGTCTTGGTCAAAAGAAATGAACCAAGTTTGATATCTTAATGCGATGAAGTCGCAAAATATTCAGTATATATACATATATACTTTTCAAAATCTTGGAAGTCCTCTTCCATGCATAATATACACAGAGTTCCAATGTATAACTGTATAAAAATATCGTTGCAAGGTGATCTCATATATCTAACCTTGTCTCAACGTTTTTCTGAAAATCTTTGTCATGCATAAGATAATCATTTACTAGATATAAGTTTAAAAGATGAAGTTACAAGATACTCCAATATACTTATATCTTTTCCAAATACTACTTGAACTACCACCGTTCAAGTTATAATTAGTTCAAAAGTTCATCACATAGATGAGACTACAAGACAAGATTTGAATAGATTCAATCTTTGAATATCATTATAAATAATGAAGTTACGAGATACTTCATTAAATCCCGATATATATACACCTATATATATATATTTCATACACTCCTTGAAAACCTCTGTTATGAAAATTATAAACAGAGTTGCAATATCCAATGAATTTGGAAAGGAGAAAACCTTGGCATAAACCTGATATCTTGCTGATCAGGCAAAGATACCAATAAGTAACCTTTTCTACTAGTAGATGGACGAATTCCCCACTGGTCATCACCCTGGCCGCAATAGGACCTTATGCTGGACTGCCACTCAGCCACTTACGCATTTGATGGACTCCCACTGAGCCACTTACACTTTCATGGACGCCCACTGAGCCCATGTTCCTTATGCCGACTCAAATAGATGAACTTACTTCCCGAACGATGGGCAAGTAATCAAGATGATTTCTCAAAACAGCAACCTCGTTGCGAATGTAAAATACACCACTGAGCCGGATCCCTCAAGTTTTGAATGAGTATTTAAATCCCCTTTAAAAGGAAGATCTTAAATATAAAAATGAGTTTTGGGATCCGCTCTAACTTTTAAAAATCATTTTGAAGACTCGAAAATACTTTAAAGAGTGTTTGGAGTAATGCTGATTTAATGAAATAAATCAGTCCCAATATATTAGAAATTATCTGAATATTATTATTTAAATAATATTCCCATAAAGAATAATCTTTATAAAAATAATTGAAGTAGAAGTTTTAAAACTTATACTTGAAATGAGTATTAAATAACCAAAGATATACTTATACGAAAGTACTATCTTTATTTGAATAATCAAAGATAAGTTTGATTATCGACACCTTATTCTTTAATAAAATAAAGAATATATCTCAGCAAATAATCGGAGTCATAGATCCTCAAATGAATATTCAAATAATATTCATTAAATAATATAAACTGAGTCGTAAGCCCTCGAATGAATATTCAAATAATATTCAATAAATAATATAAAGGAGTCATAAGCCCTCGAATGAATATTCAAATAATATTCAAATAATAAAATAAAAGGAGTCATAAGTCCTCGAATAAATATTCAAAATAATATTCATTTAATAAAATAAAGAAGTCATAAGCCCTCGAATGAATATTCAAAATAATATTCATTTAATAAAATAAAGAAGTCATAAGCCCTCGAATGAATATTCGTAATAATATTCATTTAATAAAATAAAGAAGTCATAAGCCCTCGAATGAATATTCGTAATAATATTCATTAAATAAAATAAAGGAGTCATAAGCCCTCGAATGAATATTCGTAATAATATTCATTAAATAAAATAAAGTTATCGAATAAACCTTATTCGATTAATAGTTTTAAAAACTATATCAATATATATATATATATATATATATATATAAATATATATTATATTCGGGAGCCTCGCCTCCCGGTTTTAGAAAAAGTTCACCTTTTGATCCCCTATACTAAGGGTATACGCAAATACCGCTTATCTCTAGCATAGGTATTATGCAACGAATAAGCATTTGAACCAACAGATATATAAATCAAGAATACGAAACAGGCATGCATATATACCATATCACATGCTACAATATATCGCAAGAATTTGCTAATAACAAATATGCATTTATCACAAGATCATGCATATACACATATACATCACAACAACAGTATAACGGGTAGAAAACTTGCCTGAGCGACTGGGGGTGATAAAAGGCTCGGGACGAGTCTGGTAACCTATAAACAACAAGTAAGTTGGAATTAAACCAAAGTCACTTGTAAATCTATACTCTAACTACCTTAGACTCTAACGCTCGCTTTGCGCTTACTGATTCTCTTAAGTCACTCGAGTACCCTCGGCTCCACCATTTTTTATAATTTAACCATTACAAGTTTTAAGGCGATTCCTTCGCGAGTGTCTTACCAACTGCCTAACACTCTTACCATAATTGTTTCATACACTAATTAACCCTTCTTGGTCTTTAACCTATGTTTAGAAGTAAGGCGAGGGGAAAAGTTTCGTTCGTGAAACGCCGTTACTTAAAATGGTCGTTTCTCCTAAACCGTACATCGGAATCAAACGAACTACATATCAAAACGAAGCTCGTAATATGAACTATCTAAACATGGCAATGGTCATAATCTAGCAGGGAGTTCTCCGGTCCAAATGTTATGAACAAAAGCAGTCTAAAGTAAATCGGACATTACGACGGCTATGTTTACGCGATTACCAATGTTTAAACTACTCCAATTAACCACCAACCAACTCATAACCATCAATACAACAAAACTTCACCTAAACCATACCACATCAGTCCATAATCTCCAAGGTTTTCAACTCAAACAACCACAATCAACACCTATGAACTATAATCAAGCTTCAATTACCAAAACACTTCCAAATCAAACCAAACTACTAATAATCACAATCCATGCTTCTCATTTCACAAAACCAACCATTAAACTTACTAACAAATAAAGTAAAGGCTAGGGTTTGAATTTTATACCTTCCTTGGGAGGTGTTAAGTTGCTAGGAAGCCTTAGGGAGCCTCCTACAAGCTTGATCTTTCCAAAGAAATCAAGAACACAAAGTTAGGCTTTGAAGTTTCTAAAAGTCCGATTTAAAGAACTGTAAAAATGAGGGTCTTACCATGATTATTTGGACGAGACTTGTGAACAAGAGTTGTAGGCCATCTCAATACCTTTCCAATGAGCTATAGAACACAATATTTGAGTGAGAAATGAAGGAGATACAGCAGTTTTAGTGTGCTGGTTCTGTTTTGGCCGAGAGCAATGGAAATGGGGGAGGAAATGCTTTTGCTTTCTTGTGTTGGTGGAATAATGTGGTGGATAATGATGGGTTCTCTTGATATTTTGCTAGGTTAATAATAAACAAAGGAGTTAGTGGAAGATGATCTCACCATTTGCCATGTGTTGGTGATTTGTGGTGAGATGAGATCATCCCTAGTTAACTACATAATTAACTAGCCATTCCTTCCTAACTATCACTTGGTTTCTTGTTTGATCAACCATCCACTTGCCTTGCCACTTGCAAAGATATTTACAAGAGTCGTTATTCATTTCTTTGTCCGGTTATCATTCAATCTCGTTGATCGTTTGGTTAAATACCTTAATGGTTTTATTGATAAAATCTTCTTGGTATTTTTAATACCTAAATTAATTCTTCTTTATAATCCTTGAATTTAAAATCCTTCATCTTAATATTAATTCCTTAAATCCCTTAATGTCTGGTGGAAATCTCGGGGAAAAATAAAAGTGCTCGTTTTCAAAATCCGACAGCTTTTACATACACTTATTTTCTTTATGGAATACTAATACGATCTTAGAATTTCCATAACAGTACTCCTATATATCGTGGTCTGATAATTTTTCTTAATCAGCATTGTCAGCAAAAGTTACTATTCATCCGGGTTTCAAAAATCTCCAAAAATTGGGGTTAGTACAGTCTCCCCTCCTTAAAAGGATTCCGTCTCGGAATCAGATAGAAAACAGTTGGGGATGCTTTTCTAGCATTGTGCCTTCTAACTCTCTAGTCAATTTTCCACATTATGGTTCTACCACCAAACTCTGACTAGTTTGATAACCCTTCTGCTAAGCACTTGTCCCTTTTCGATCTATACCCCTTCCTGTTGCTCCATATAGGTTACGTCTGGTTGCATGTCTATGCGCTCATATGCCCCTATTTATCTGGCATCCGAATTATATTTTCTTAACATTGATATGTGGAACACGTTATGAACTTGCTACATATTCGGGGGTAGGGCTAGCTCATATGCTATCTTCCCAATATATCTTAATATATCCAAGGGTCCAACAATTTGTGGACTTAACTTCCCTTTCTTTCCGAACCTCATCCTTCCTTTCCAAGGGAATACCTATAACAACACTAGGTCCCCCACTTCCTATTCCTTGTCCTTTCATGTCAAATCAACATACTTCATGTTCCCATCTTGGGCTACTACCATCCGTCCTCTGATTAAAATCTATTATATCCTTGATCCTTTGGACTACTGCGGGTCCGAGCATCTTGCGCTCTACAACTTCATCCTAACATAAGGGAGATCGACATTGTCTTCCCTCAAGGATCTCATAAGGCGATATCTCAATACTGACATATGATCTATTATCGTAAGAAAACTCAATCCGTGTTAAGTGATCATTCCAAATTCTTTCAAGTCTATTGCACAGACTCTCATTATAGCTTTTAACATTAGAGCTTTTGCTTCTCAATACCCATTCTTTTCCAGTTCGTAATCGCTACTACCTTCCGTTCCTAATATTATACTGGTTATACTTTTGCTCATTAGCGTTCTATAACCTTTTAATAACCATGCCAACCTTAGTATCACGAATGTGTTTCCATTTCGAATACTACCACAACTTTATTACTCCTTTTTCAGCTGTTTCTATTTTCGAAAGCTTAATCCTTCATATAGAAGTAAAAGAATTTATTGAGAGATCACTATGATCATGAACACTTGTTATATCACATAGTTAGTACAGAAGGTGGCCAGCCTTTAGTACTTGACAAGCAATTAAACAATAGATGGTATCCTACTAGGCTTCTATCACACAGATAGATAGTCATTCGGCAATACCTCCCCTTTCTGGAAGGGTTGTTCTTCTCAGCTTACATGAAATGAAAAGAAGAGAAAAGAACGAATTGAAGAGAATTGTATATATGAAAAAATATACTGCCACAAAATATCTGGCTTGGAACCTACCTCTGAACTATAGAGATTTGTCATAGGAGAACAAAACATATATGTATTTATATCAACATCAAGTATTATAGCATCACATTTGACATGCCTAAATATTTTCGCCATTCCGTCCATCATTCTATGGACCCATGCTCTTCCTCGAGCTTATACACAATCACCTTTGAAACTCCCTCGATATCGAAAATCGAATCTGGGATCTCATTCTAGACCTCATCATTACTAGAATCCATTTCTTTACCGCAACCTTCTTCGTATGGGTAATACTACTCTTTATCGATAAGAAGGAATAAATATAGCATAGGTAGATAATCGACTTAATTAGTCTATCAATGATAACTCATACACCACCACGACCCGATTAATGGTACTTACTCTCAATATCCATTCCAATACAACTCTCACGGTTGTAAGTAATCAGCTCATTACTCTCAGAATCATTCCTGCATTACTATGGCCCACCGTTGACCTACTGTAGTCATTCGTTTTCCATGAAGTTTTAATAGCTAACCATACGGAGTCCATTCATATCATATCGAATTCTTCTAAGGAGGTAACATGATCACCGTTCTTGATTCATGAAGAACACTCCTGATCCTGACGTACATTCATGACGTGAAGCAGATAAAATTGCAGAAGAGTTTCAATGAAAGCAGGTTAATACCATTCTTAATCATATGCCTTCAATAGAAGACTTAACTCAAAGGTTTGTTTAGTCCTTTTTTTTGAAACATGGTCCAGGCTCATTCTCAAGATAGTATCTCCTGAGATAGATAGCCCGCTCATGGCGATTACACGAATTAAACCTTTACCAACTACTATTACGGTTGGGTATTGCACAGTCATCAGAAGGAATGTCAATCTTCCAAACCATAATACAACCTTCATAGCTTTAACCATCATCACTGTATTCCTTTGGCACAAGCGCCTATAATTATCCTCTTACCTTTAAAGTGTCGGCCACCTCTTTGGCCTTTCCTGATAGTAAAATTTTCTTACAGTCAATGTCATTTTAACCACCTCCAAATAAATTTTCTACCTTATTTCAATCACAGCTTATGTGAAAATGCTTTTCTTTAATATCTGATGAGTAAATAAAAAAAATATCACCATTTTTCCATAAGTTATTGCCTCAATCTTTAGAGGTTAATCACTGTCACGACTGACTCTCAATCATACTTAGAACATCTTTTATCTTAGGTCCTAATTGCCCTGAACAATTTCGACCTTTACTGGTTCGATCCATACTTTCTCGTGGTTTAACACGTGCCCCACTTGGCATCATTATAATTATGTCATATTTCCTTTATTAACATTTTAATACTTGAGAATTTCGAATATTTCCTTTCTCCTTGTAAAACCTCTAAGGTTATCCTTCAATCGTTCCTCCTGTATTCCCTATATACAGGGCATATCAAAATACTAGTTACTAATACTAGAACCATTGTCTATATACTTCTGAAAAATTTCTCCACTGATCCTTAAAGGTTATTATTACCTTAATCCTTTCCAATTCATACTGTCAAAACTCATACTATCCCTATTAAGGGTGAAATGCCAACCTTTATGCATTTCCCTAGGATTCGTTTTAAGTTACCGATATTCTATCCTTAATTCCACCTTTAAAAAGGTACAAGCATCCTTCCATGGATAAATAAAGTCATATATCCCTGATAAGGGTATCTTATTCAATCATTTCCACCTCGATAGTCTATACCGAATTTCACAATAGCATCCTTATTCAAGTTAAGGTCAATCCACATGGCCTCCAAAAGATAAAAATGGTTATCCACTTTTCTTTCCTGATTTGGTAATGATCACATGGATGATCTGGAAGATATTGGTCATGTTCAACATGAACTTCTTCTTAATAAATCCTTATTTACTTTTATTGTTTATCTCAACAGTCATCTCAATGTTGGGATATCTTTCATACCTGGCGTCTCCCTTCCTGGGTATCAAGCCACCGGTCTTACACTTCACATTCTTGAAGGTCACTTCCTTCATCCAATTTTCCTAATTTCTTACTTCCTTGTCTCCTCAGTCTATCCGCGTCTCAATATTTATCCTTCGAACTATCTCAAGGTTTCCTCAAATCCTCCCAACTTACAGGGGATAAAATATATTTATCTCTTATGCCTTCAACCATCAATTTAACTCATGGTGAATCACCCTCATCCTGAAGATTACATACTTTTCTATTTCTATTGCTACGAGTCTTTAGGGTTTCCTCATACCCAACTTCCTTATCATTCCTCAAACTCTATTGCCTTTATATTCCTTTCCACTTCAGTTTCTTTTTATTTTCCTTTCTCTTATCATTATTTCATGAACCAACACAACATAAGCATTGATTTCAAATATCCCGTCATTCTGGATTCGTGTCCTCAGACCGAATCTTGATAACTTTTACAACTTAGATTCATAATTCATCATACTCATCCGCTTTTGTTCCAGCTCCAAAGCTTTTACACTACCTCCATAACCTTGGGAAGTACTTTCCCGAAAATAATTGTCTGAACTTAAATCAGTTTATTATAATCTCTTGCTCCGTGCCTTCCTTGGCCTTTCACCAGCGGGTGGCCTCTCTCTTAGGAGGGTAAGTGACAAAAATAGTCTTTTGTGATTCGTCAATCATTTAGAATCTCAAATGATTCATGTATTTCCTTTAGCCAGGCTCTTGCCTCGACTGGGTCAGCTTGTTCCTTGGAACTCTGAGAGCTTAGCGACTTAAAGGTCCTGAAATAATTTCTCACCGCATTGTTTCCTCAGGGTGGTGGTTGGGGATAATAGTCTAAGTTCTGTCTAGACTGGTCCATAAATTGTCGTATAGGAGTACCATCTCGGGTCTCCTTTCCTTACTCGACTTTCTGTTTTCTTAGTATGAAATGTTTCAACCTTCTCCCATAATCGGGGTTATCTTATACATTAAAAACCTTGTTTTCCACTCTATTATGTTATGGGTTCTTTCTTTCTTGATGGCAACCTCCCTGACTATCACATTCAGGGTTTGCCCTAAATCTTATTCCTCAAACTATGGCTCTCATCTAAGTTCTCATCCTTAAGCTCATGAACTTTTGGAACCCAATTTCTGTAGGAACACCTCACTATCCCCTTATCATCTTTCTCGGTGTGGATCTTTTCTCCAGTCATTGACTCTCTACCTTCATTCATCACTTTTTCTGACGCAATATGTTCTTTTCCCAAAATACGGTCTGTATTGCAATCTCAAACAGCTTTTCGGTACCGGCTCCGGTTACCTTCACTTCTATTTCCATTTTCTCAAAATCTCTTATAAACTATCCCAAAGACATTATCATCTTGGGTCTCTCCTTTTTACTAAGGGCATCAGCCACCACATTGGCTTTCCCCGAATGATAAAGAATCTCCCAATCATAATTCTTGATTAGCTCTAACCGCCTCCTCTGGCGTATGTTGAGCTCTTTCTACGTAAAAATGTACTAGAGCTCCTATGGTTTGTGTAAATCTTGCGCTTCTCTCCATACAAGTAGTGCCTCCAATCTTTAGGGAAAAACTATTGCCACGAGCCCAAGCTCATGGGTGGGGATATCGAATTTTATATTCCCTTAATTGTCTTAACGCATACGCGATTACCTTGATGTGTTGTATATGAAACACCCTAATTCCTTATGCGAAGCGTCACTACACATCACAAAATCTCATTTTCTATCCGGCAACGCCAACATAGGGAACATCACCAACCTTTGCTTCGGTTCTTAAAAGTTGTTCTCGCATTTCTCTGTCCATTCGAACTTCTCAGTCTTACGAGTAAGCCGCGTTAAAGGGGCTACTATCTTTATAAACTTGAACGAACCTCCGGTAGTGACCGGCCAATCCTACCTCTGGTAGTTTCCCTACATCAATTCTTCAGTGGTCCTTTATTCATTCTTGTCAGGATCCTCCATGGAATCCTTCTCAGCAATAATCCCTATAGGACAACATCTTTAACCGCTACATCCTCAATATGAACATCATCCGGTCCCGTGATAGGACGCTCTATCGAATCCACATTCTGATCTCCTATTAGGTAATAAAACATCATCGCATCTCCTCAACCTCAGGGTTCGGAGTCTCGCTACCATATACGATAATGAACTATGCTTTTATCATGATATTTATAAGGGTTCCCATAAGGGTTTTAACTGTCAGTACTACGTTAGGTAGTCCGACTATGAACTTGGCAAGAGTTCTTATTTATCTTAGTGAACTTATTATTTTAACGTCACTTCATCTCTGAGGTTTATAACGCTTAGCTCTGATACTACTTCTGTAACACCCCCAAATCCGGGGTCGGGGATCCGGGTTGTCACGAGTTCCATTTCCCTTAATAACACCCAATCTTAATAATTAATCAACTACTCTGTACGGTGACCCCACAATAAACACACACACCACACGTTATAGTCTCAGAGATGAACATCCAAAAATAATCACAGGTCACTTTATTCCACAATTATCTGCCAATACACCTTAAAAGGTTTTCTGAATAAATTTACATTTTCTTTGCCATTATTACAATTCATAAGTATACATAAATCTGGTACATCAAAAGTTGAAGCCTAGTCTATTGGTAGTTCCCACCTTAGCTATAGCGACTTCAATGCCTATAGGAAGCTGCAGAACATTTCCTATCCGCTCGCGAATTGGGAGCTTGGTCCTGTTCATCTTGTCTATCTGATGTTGTGTGATGAAAGAAGAAAGCAAGGGTGAGCAGCAAGCCCACCAAAATAATATGTATAATAATTTACAATATATGAGCCTTCTCATAGTACTCATGAAAGTCTTGGTCAAAAGAAATGAACCAAGTTTGATATCTTAATGCGATGAAGTCACAAAATATTCAGTATATATACATATATACTTTTCAAAATCTTGGAAGTCCTCTTCCATACATAATATACACAGAGTTCCAGTGTATAACTGTATAAAAATATCGTTGCAAGGTGATCTCATATATCTAACCTTGTCTCAACGTTTTTCTGAAAATCTTTGTCATGCATAAGATAATCATTTACTAGATATAAGTTTAAAAGATGAAGTTACAAGATACTCCAATATACTTATATCTTTTCCAAATACTACTTGAACTACCACCGTTCAAGTTATAATTAGTTCAAAAGTTCATCACATAGATGAGACTACAAGACAAGATTTGAATAGATTCAATCTTTGAATATCATTATAAATAATGAAGTTACGAGATACTTCATTAAATCCCGATATATATATACACCTATATATACATTTCATACACTCCTTGAAAACCTCTGTTATGAAAATTATAAACAGAGTTGCAATATCCAATGAATTTGGAAAGGAGAAAACCTTGGCATAAACCTGATATCTTGCTGATCAGGCAAAGATACCAATAAGTAACCTTTTCTACTAGTAGATGGACGAATTCCCCACTGGTCATCACCCTGGCCGCAATAGGACCTTATGCTGGACTGCCACTCAGCCACTTACGCATTTGATGGACTCCCACTGAGCCACTTACACTTTCATGGACGCCCACTGAGCCCATGTTGCTTATGCCGACTCAAATAGATGAACTTACTTCCCGAACGATGGGCAAGTAATCAAGATGTTTTCTCAAAACAGTAACCTCGTTGCGAATGTAAAATACACCACTGAGCCGGATCCCTCAAGTTTTGAACGAGTATTTAAATCCCCTTTAAAAGGAAGATCTTAAATATAAAAATGAGTTTTGGGATCCGCTCTAACTTTTAAAAATCATTTTGAAGACTCGAAAACACTTTAAAGAGTGTTTGGAGTAATGCTGATTTAATGAAATAAATCAGTCCCAATATATTAGAAATTATCTGAATATTATTATTTAAATAATATTCCCATAAAGAATAATCTTTATAAAAATAATTGAAGTAGAAGTTTTAAAACTTATACTTGAAATGAGTATTAAAAACCAAAGATATACTTATACGAAAGTACTATCTTTATTTGAATAATCAAAGATAAGTTTGATTATCGACACCTTATTCTTTAATAAAATAAAGAATATATCTCAGCAAATAATCGGAGTCATAGATCCTCAAATGAATATTCAAATAATATTCATTAAATAATATAAACTGAGTCATAAGCCCTCGAATGAATATTCAAATAATATTCAATAAATAATATAAAGGAGTCATAAGCCCTCGAATGAATATTCAAATAATATTCAAATAATAAAATAAAAGGAGTCATAAGTCCTCGAATGAATATTTAAAATAATATTCATTTAATAAAATAAAGAAGTCATAAGCCCTCGAATGAATATTCAAAATAATATTCATTTAATAAAATAAAGAAGTCATAAGCCCTCGAATGAATATTCGTAATAATATTCATTTAATAAAATAAAGAAGTCATAAGCCCTCGAATGAATATTCGTAATAATATTCATTAAATAAAATAAAGGAGTCATAAGCCCTCGAATGAATATTCGTAATAATATTCATTAAATAAAATAAAGTTATCGAATAAACCTTATTCGATTAATAATTTTAAAAACTATATCAATATATATATATATATATATATTATACTCGGGAGCCTCGCCTCCCGGTTTTAGAAAAAGTTCACCTTTTGATCCTCTATACTAAGGGTTACGCAAATACCGCTTATCTCTAGCATAGGTATTATGCAACGAATAAGCATTTGAACCAACAGATATATAAATCAAGAATACGAAACAGACATGCATATATACCATATCACATGCTACAATATATCGCAAGAATTTGCTAATAACAAATATGCATTTATCACAAGATCATGCATATACACATATACATCACAACAACAGTATAACGGGTAGAAAACTTGCCTGAGCGACTGGGGTGATAAAAGGCTCGGGACGAGTCTGGTAACCTATAAACAACAAGTAAGTTAGAATTAAACCAAAGTCACTTGTAAATCTATACTGTAACTACCTTAGACTCTAATGCTCGCTTTGCGCTTACTGATTCTCTTAAGTCACTCGAGTACCCTCGGCTCCACCATTTTTTATAATTTAACCATTACAAGTTTTAAGGCGATTCCTTCACGAGTGTCTTACCAACTGCCTAACACTCTTACCATAATTTTTTCATACACTAATTAACCCTTCTTGGTCTTTAACCTATGTTTCAAAGTAAGGCGAGGGGAAAAGTTTCGTTCGCGAAACGCCGTTACTTAAAACGGTCGTTTCTCCTAAACCGTACATCAGAATCAAACGAACTACATATCAAAATGAAGCTCGTAACATGAACTATCTAAACATGGCAATGGTCATAACCTAGCAGGGAGTTCTCGGGTCCAAATGTTATGAACAAAAGCAGTCTAAAGTAAATCGGACATTACGACGGCTATGTTTACGCGATTACCAATGTTTAAACTACTCCAATTAACCACCAACCAACTCATAACCATCAATACAACAAAACTTCACCTAAACCATACCACATAAGTCCATAATCTCCAAGGTTTTCAACTCAAACAACCACAATCAAGACCTATGAACTATAATCAAGCTTCAATTACCAAAACACTTCCAAATCAAACCAAACTACTAATAATCACAATCCATGCTTCTCATTTCACAAAACCAACCATTAAACTTACTAACAAATAAAGTAAAGGCTAGGGTTTAAATTTTATACCTTCCTTGGGAGGTGTTAAGTTGCTAGGAAGCCTTAGGGAGCCTCCTACAAGCTTGATCTTTCCAAAGAAATCAAGAACACAAAGTTAGGCTTTGAAGTTTCTAAAAGTCCGATTTAAAGAACTGTAAAAATGAGGATCGTACCTTGATTATTTGGACGAGACGTGTGAACAAGAGTTGTAGGCCATCTCAATACCTTTCCAATGAGCTATAGAACACAATATTTGAGTGAGAAATGAAGGAGATACAACAGTTTTAGTGTGCTGGTTCTGTTTTGGCCGAGAGCAATGGAAATGGGGGAGGAAATGCTTTTGCTTTCTTGTGTTGGTGGAATAATGTGGTGGATAATGATGGGTTCTCTTGATATTTTGCTAGGTTAATAATAAACAAAGGAGTTAGTGGAAGATGATCTCACCATTTGCCATGTGTTGGTGATTTGTGGTGAGATGAGATAATCCCTAGTTAACTATATAATTAATTAGCCATTCCTTCCTAACTATCACTTGGTTTCTTGTTTGATCAACCATCCACTTGCCTTGCCACTTGCAAAGATATTTACAAGAGTCGTTATTCATTTCTTTGTCCGGTTATCACTCAATCTCGTTGATCGTTTGGTTAAATACCTTAATGGTTTTATTGATAAAATCTTCTTGGTATTTTTAATACCTAAATTAATTCTCCTTTATAATCCTTGAATTTAAAATCCTTCATCTTAATATTAATTCCTTAAATCCCTTAATGTCTGGTGGAAATCTAGGGGAAAAATAAAAGTGCTCGTTTTCAAAATCCGACAGCTTTTACATACACTTATTTTCTTTATGGAATACTAATACGATCTTAGAATTTCCATAACAGTACTCCTATATATCGTGCTCTGATAATTTTTCTTAATCAGCATTGTCAGCAAAAGTTACTATTCATCCGGGTTTCAAAAATCTCCAAAAATTGGGGTTATTACATAACGCATCACCGGAATGCGTTACAGGGCTTGTAACGCGTTCCTGTAATGCGTTACAGCCCGTCTGTTAATTTTAAATTTGATTTCTGGGAGTTTCGTAACTCCGTTTTGGGCGTACAATATATCGTTGGATTCGTTTTTCCGAGACGGATCTAATGGTATGATCAAATTTTAGTTTATATAAAGGTTTTGAACTGATATATTCCCGGAAGTGTTTTAAGAGCTGTTTTAACTGTTTTAATTGCTTTCGAATGCTTCATGTGATACATAGAGATGTATAATGCTTAGACTAATGTGCTAGATGATATAACATACCTACCTTGATGTTTATTCATATTTATATATATGATATATGCTTAGTTTATCATGCGATGATAGATTTAGGTGAACTTAAATAAACATAAGGCGTTTGTTAGACAACCTAGTATAGTGAAATTGTTTCATAACTTTAATAATAATATTATGAATACAATCATGAGATTCTTGTGTTTATGAAACACGTAATTGAATATGAATTTTCGATATGAGAGAAAGGATGATTCTGTCAACAACAGATTTCTATCTGTAAGAAAGGGTTATTAAGTGACGCCTCTTGACAATGCTCCACCCGATCTGGGAATCATCTGATTATTGATTATTGATTTGAAATATTTAATTTAAAAGGAAGAATCTCTTTATAATATGATTATGATTGTAACGTAATATAATCCCTCTAAAATTAAATAATATCAAGTAGTAATTGGCCAATAACACAACGGGCTTGTGTCGGTCATAGCCTTCCAACATGATAGAAAGTAGTTCTTATTTTTAAATCATTGTCGTTTCATGCCACAGCCGAGGGCTTTGATTTCGAAATAAGAAATACTTGTCTATTACATAGAGATGTGTACATTGAATAAGAATCTAAAGGTCGTTACGTGCCACAGCCGTGGGCCTTTGGGGACTGATTCAATTGTACGGAATGTTGGGTTAGACTTGACTTAGAATATTGAGTTTGTCGTGCCACAGCCGTGACTCAATTATTCAAGAGGCTAAAGTTTGATTAGGGAATAACATTAGATGTAATTGACAAGAGTTGTCTGCCTATTGAACATTACATGGCATTTCGTGCCACAGCCGGGATTGTGTAATGGAATGTAGGATCCCTATTCCCACTAGCATTATGAATGCTTAATTTTTTCACATAGGGGTTGAATAAATTAGATAAACTAGTGGGAGCCACTTATGAATAAAGACCCGATTCGTATAGTGTTTTTAAAATGAAATCGAATATTTGCTAAGTGTTATATGTTTATCATTTACAGATTTACAATATACATTATGTCTTCTGCACTATCACTCAGGAGCATACTGGATGCTCACAAGTTGACTGGTCCTAATTATGCTGACTGGCTTTGAAACTTGAGAATTATTCTCAGGATTGAGAAGCTGGAATACGTGATTGACTCACCTAAGCCTACTGAACCTTCTAGCAATGCGCATAATGATGAACATGTTGTGTATCGTAAGTGGATAGATGATGCAAATGTTGCTCAATGCATCATGCTAGCTTCCATGAACATTGAGCTACAGAAGCAACATGAGCATATGGATGCTCATACTATCCTCATGCATCTACAAGAGTTGTATGATGTGGCGGGGAGGACAGCTCGATATGAGATATCGAAGGAGCTGTTCGGTTGTAGGATGTCTGAGGGATCATCTTTGAATGACCATGTACTTAAGATGATCAATTTGATTGAACGTCTTGGACAACTTGGTTTTGCCATGGATGGGGAGCTGAGCCAAGACTTGGTCTTGCAATCGCTTCCGAGTTCGTTCTCGCAGTTTGTTGTGAACTTTCACATGAATAAGTTGGATGTCAGCCTGCCTGAACTCCACAACATGTTGAAGACTGCGGAATCGAATTTCCCCCCTAAGAAGAGTTATGTTCTTCTAATTGGTGAAGGTTCCAATCCTAAGAAAAGGAAGAGGAACCCTTCCAAGAAGAAGAAAGTAGGTGAGAAAACGCCGGTTCCACCAAAAGCTGAAGACCCCAAGAGCAAAGTTGTTTGCTTTCACTGTAATAAGGTGGGGCACTGGAAGAGGAACTGCAAGGTTTACCTTGCAGAATTGAAGAAGAAGAAGGGTAGTGAGACTACCGCTTCTGATTCAGGTATGTTCATGATAGAACTGAATATGTCATTAAATCAAATTTCTACATGGGTATTAGATACCGCCTGTGGTTCTCATATCTGCAATTTGTTGCAGGGACTAAGGAGAAGTAGGACTCTTGAAGAAGAGGAGGTGATTCTACTGATCGGAAAAGGAGCAAGAGTTGCTACTAAAGATGTAGAATCATTTCATTTACATATGCCTACGGGCAAGACTATAGTTTTTAAATAATTGTTATTTTGTTCCCTCGATTGTGAGGAATATTATTCCCATGTTAGACTTGGCTGGATTTTCATTTATTATTGAGAATAATGAATGTTCTATTCTTAGAGATAATATTCTTTATTGACGTGGTACTTTAAATAATGGTCTGTATAAATGTGACATAATTTACTTCAGATTGAACAAACTAATAAAAGAAAAGGGATGATGAAAATCTCACTTCATTGTGGCACTGTAGTCTCCATTTAGTAGACATGGAGAGAGGGCTGCAAATTTGCTAGGATTGGTACACACAGATGTATGTGGACCAATATCTACACAAGCCATGGCTGGATTTTCATACTTCATTACTTTCATGGATAATAGATCTAGATTCGGATATGTGTTTGATGAAACACAAGTCTGAAGCCTTTGAAAAGTTCAAAGAGTATAAGTATGAAGTGGAGAAACAAACCAAACATAGTATTATAATTCTTCGATTAGATCGAGGTGGTGAATACTTGAATGGAGAGTTTCTGGATTATCTCAAAGTAAATGGTATAGTCTCCCAGTGGACGCCTCTAGATTGGTATCTGAAAGGAGAAATCGAACTTTGTTAGACATAGTTCGGTCCATGATGAGCTATGCAAATCTTCCAGTATTCCTATGGGGTTACGCATTGGAAACCTCAGCATATTTACTGAATAAGGTGCTTTCCAAAATCTGTTCCTCAAACTTCGTATGAGATATGGAAAGAAAGGAAACCGAGTCTTAAACACGTTAAGATTTGGGGATGTCCAGCTTATGTCAAGAAAGTTGACCCAGATAAGCTGGAATATCGATCCGTAAAATGTAGTTTTGTGGGATATCCTAAAGAGACTTTAGGGTATTACTTTTACACCGATCATCGGGTGTTTGTCTCCAGACATGCTACCTTCTTGGAAAAGGATTTTATCCTTGAATGAAACAGTGGGAGCAAAATTGAACTTGATGAAGTTCAAGAAACATAAACTACTATGGTTCAAGTAGAAACACCTGTTCAGACTGAACAACCTTCTGTGGAACAACCCATTCGTAGGTCAGAGAGAGTGTCTCGCCAACCTGAGAGGTATTATGGCCTTTTCATTGAGAATGACAATGTGTTGTCAATCATTGATGAAGACGACCCTAAGACCTATAATGAGGCTATGAGTAGTGTTGACTCAGAGAAATGGCATAGTGCCATGAAATTCGGAATGAAATCTATGTATACGGGATACAAAAGAAAGATTAGAGCAGATGGCCAGGTGGAGACCTTTAAGGCCAGGCTTTTGGGAAAAGGATTCAAACAAAGGCAATGGATTGACTTTGATGAAAACTTTTACCTGTAGCCCTGTTAAAATTAGTTTGGATTTTGCTTGCGATTGCTGCTTACTACGACTATGAGATCTGGCAATTAGCCAGATGGTTTTCTTTCCAAGAGAAATGAAAACCTAGTATGTAAGCTGCTGCGAACCATATGTGGTTTAAAGCAAGCTTCTCGTAGATGGAACATCCGTTTTGATGAGACAATCAAAGAGTTTGGTTTTATGAAAAACGTAGATGAACCATGTGTCTACAAAAAGGTTAGTGGGAGCGCGGTAACATTTCTTGTATTGTATTGAAATAGAGTTGACACACATAACAACATAGCAGACCCACTCACAAAGCTACTTTCTGAAAGTCACTTTGATCGTCATAAAGACTAGATGGGTATTAGATACCAGAGTGATTGGCTTTAGTACAAGTGGGAGATTGAAAGGAATATGTCCTAAGTCCAATCATGTATTAGGATTTAGGAATAACTTCCTGTGTAATCTGTTTTGATTTCATTGATATTAATAAAAGACTTGTTTTGTTTTTATTACGGGCTTTATCTATTTAAGTGTTTAAATAAGATATACCATTGTTTAGAGTAAAGCTTTTTATGGATTATGATGAGATCATAACAGTGAGACCTAAAAGATGATAACTCTAAACTTAAATAGTTCCTGGTCGTAGGATTACTAACTGGTAATTAATAATCCGCAGAGATCGGTACATACTATGCTTGCTTCATTATGAAGGATGTCTGTTCTCATAGACATTTGTGTGGTGATACTATAGCTAGTATGTAGGTGCTTATTATAGAATAAGTTCACTGAACATGACTCGCCCAGCTGAACAACTGATGGAGTTCACTCACGTGTCAGCAGTTGTTCACATAGTGATAGTTGTACAAGTATCCTTAGACTTGAGGTCATCATAGTCATCTTGTGTACACTGAACTATGCTTTGGTTTAGTTCTTAGTCTCTAGGGACAATTATTAGGGCTCTACTGGGTATAGGAATTTGTACACGAAGATAGTGTATGATCAATAAAGGATCTACCCCTTCCAGTGAAGGAAGCGAATGTTCAAGGCTGATCCACTTATGCTAGTTCAGGAATCTCTGGCCAGAGTGAATGAAATTAGAAAAGGAGTTTCTAATTTGCATAGAACAAAGCATAGTGAATGGTAAGCAAGTGATTAAATTAGATAGGCTTGACACGAGATCCATGCCTTGTATTTAATCGGGACATTGTAGGGTAGAAGGAGTTTATTGTACGGTAACTATTCACTGAATAGGTTCTTGGTATTCTAAGTAGTGAATTCGTATTATCCGGATAGTCACGATATGCTGAGAAGTATCCCTCACGATGTAGAATAAATATGATTAATTCATTAATCATATTTAATAAATTAGAGAATTGATATAAATAATGATAAAATAGTTTTATTATTATTTATTTCTACTACCGGCTTAATATTGAACCTACAGGGTCACACCATAAAAAGAGAATGATTTAATGGTGGAGGAATTAATTAATAATGGCTAATAATTATTTATTTATGAAATAAATAATTAATTGGCAAATTTAATAATTGATTAAATGAGATTTAATTGATTATAAATTAATTAAGAAAAGTTCTTAATATTATTAATTAAAGGATTTAATTTTTGGAAATTAAATCAAGAGAGAGAATTATTTCTAAAGTGTTTAGAAAAAGGATTAATAATTAAAAGGTGTTTTAATTATTAATAAGAATAATAAATGGGTTAATAATAATAATAATTTATGGGAAAATTTCAGCTGAAAATTTTTCCTATAAATATACTATTATAAACCCTATTTTTATTCTAACCCCAATTTTTAGAAAAACCTAATTCTCTCCACCTCCTCCTCCTTAACGTCGTTTTCTTGGTGGATACCGGTGGAGTGCTTCACGTTTGAGGAGCAGCTGCTAAGGATCTCCGATCGTTGCTTTTTGATCGCATATTAAAGGTTAGTAATTGATCCCTATGTTTTTTACCACGATTTATATGCTTTTATTTGGATTTTATATGTGTAAAAGTGTTTTACCATGCCTCCGTTGCGATTAAAATCCAACAACATCTTGTTGAGAAGATATCAATAGAGTCTGTTTACTCCCCATTTGTACAACTGCATCTTTTTGAGAAAATGCATAGGTGGTCATATGAGTGGTCAGCTCTATTTTCTCACTTCTAGAAAAAGTATAATAGACATCGCCTCAAAGACATCGGTTGTTTTTTGCGCCGATGTAAAAGGTGTTTTAGACATCGGTTTTGAGCAATCGATGTCTTTTGGTTTTATAAACATCAGTGTTTTAGCTGAACCGATGCTATATGTCTATTTTAAAAAAATTAATGAGCGTCTTCCCCGTTTTCCCCCCTTAGCAAATATTTTATTCCCTCTATGTTTCCCCATCTATTTTTTGCCTTAGCCAAATTCCCCCCCCCCTGTCACACACATTTTCCCGCTCTTTTCAATTAAAAATTAAACAAAAAACATTAAAAACATAAAACCAAAAACAAAAACAAAAAACTCAAAAACATCTCTCTTCACTCTATCCTCTCTCTGAAGAACACCCACAACACCTCTTTCCTCTCGAATCTCGATTACGCTCTCTCTCTCTCTCTCTCTCTCTCTCTCTCTTTCTTCACTTTCTCCTCTCTCTGAAGAACACCCACAACAATTTCATCAATCTCTACCGAGTTTCACTCCCCTAATCTGCATCATAATTTTTATCGAATTTCCGTCCGTTCACTTCTCTCTCCGAAATTTTATTACAATGTTCATTTGGATTTTCTTGCCGACGTATCCCAATTAGACATCGCAACGATATTGTCCATCTCTACTCTTTTGTAATTACAATCTCTCTCTCTCTCCCTCCCTTAATGTTATATTAATGTTTATATGTTTATGCGTGCGTGTATTTGATTTCGATATTGTTGATTTTGTAAGGTTTTCGTGACGTTGATGGCGAATAAGAAAGTAATATAGAGGAAAAGAGCCTCTGGATATGTATTTGCTGTTGCGATTCTTGTATCGTTTTCGATATAAGCTAAGTTGAAGTTAAAGCTTGAATTTGGTAAGTTTTGAACCATAATTTTAGAATTGGGGGTTTCAATTTGAAACCCTAATTTTTTAATTTTTAATTGGTTCTAATTAAGCTAAGTTGTATGCTCTTTAATTGTAGAATTGTAAATTGTTGATTTTTCAGTTGGATTAATGTTCAATTTATTCGATGATTTGACTTTTGTATTGGGTATTTATTGACATGATTATTGGTTGTAGTGAAGGTTTGTGATAAAATGGCGAGTTATACAGAGTATTTGTGACAGTGTATATATGTTACAAGAAGTAAAGTAGTGATAAGATTTAGAATTATAATAATTTACAATTTATTGGTTGTAGCTAAGTGTTTAATTTGTTTATGCTTTGTGGATTATAATTTTGGAGATGTTGATACTCTGTTCTCTTATATTGTTGAGTTGATGATTGTGTGCGATAGATTGAGAATTTTGTTATTGCTGATTTTGTGGAGTCGGTATGAATCATTGTTTTAATATCCAAATAATGCAACTATAATATGTATGCGTTTATCAGTGTATGTGTTTAATGAAGCTGTATGCTTTACATGATTTTTCGAAAACTAAGTCAGTTTCTCCCTACAAGGGACAAGGGGTCGAGGCAAATCCTCTATATCTTTAGGATACTGATTTTAAGTCATTATCTAGCACAATTTAATGAAATTTTAATACTTTATATCATGTGTCTGCTACAGTGCTGTGTGATGTTTCACACTTTTACTTGACTGGCAGACTTTTTTTCCCAATAACTTGCAAACACATTTGCCCTCAGATTTTGTAAGCAAGTGAATAATTTTCTTTACCATGTTAACAACTCCTAATACCAGAAATGGCTTGGATATGGAGAACTACAGCTGGGGTCAGTCTCTGTAAGAGGTCACTATCAACATTCCAGTGCCTCTCGGAACAAAATTTAGGTCCATTTCGTTTGAGATGAAGAAAAATCATCTGAAGGTGGGGCTGAAGGGTCAGCCTCCAATCGTAGATGTAAGTTCTTTATGCTTTTTGAGTTAATGCTATTTTTCATACCTTAACCTTTATCTTTCAAGGAAACATATTTTAATTCGTATTGATCCACTGTCTGGCATACTTGCGGGGGGAGCTCTATCAACCAATAAAGCTTGATGATAGTATATGGAGCCTGGGTAAGTCACCAAGTTTCTCACGGAATCTGATTAGTAACACACTTTCACATATCATATTTATGTTATTGTGGTAGCTGTTGGTTTCTCGACATGAGTGTGGACTTTAGCACAATAACATATCATTTTGGAGAAAAAAATCAATCAGACTTTTTTAATGTCTTGGACATGTTCGTTAGACACGGTAACATAGGTCACTTGTAGAGTTGTATTATGATAATTGATAAGTAGTAACATCAGTTGATCTTTGAGAAGGAAATGGAAACATGAATTCAAGGCGGTGAAGGACTTTATCTCATAAGGAATTATATAGGTTTCCTTGTTGTTAATAGAATAGGATTCCTTATATATATTGGTAGTTGTGCTCTATATAAAGCACATATTAGATGTATGTTATAAGCATTGCGCTATTGTTCTATCTTTCGCATAACCTAGCAGCTCTCAAGGATATTTGTTCATCGTTTCGAGAGAGTACGATTGTAATAAGTTTCTATCAGTTAATATAAAAACTATTTATTCTATTGAAGCTTTATCAAATTGATTGTAGTAACTGTATTCACCCCCCCCTCTATAGTTGATTAAGGGCCTAACAATTGGTATCAGAGCTTGCTGTTAACGTACAAACAGTTTAAGATCTGAAAATCAATCAACCATGTCAGACAAAGGAGAAGAAGAAACACATAATCCGAATCTGAAGCCACCACTCCCAGCCACATCACAGATAAGCAGCAACATGAGTAGGTATGAAGCCACAGATACATGAATATCCAATCTGGAAAGTCAGGATGACCATGTGCTTGGAAGCCACAGATCCTGAATATTTGAACAGGATCTATGATATTCCTCACAGACCGATGAAGGTAGCTGTTTCGCTTGCAGGAGAACCAAAAAAGATGATAGACAAAGACATGAAAGACTACTCTCTTGAAGATATTTCATCTATCATGAAGGATGCTAAGGTCAGACACATCCTGTACATCAGTCTTGATAGTGTTATGTCCAATAGAGTCATTGGATGTAAGACAAAAAAAGAGATATGAGATGCTTTATAAGTAAAGTGTCAAGGTACAACTGCTATCAAGAAGAACAGGAGGACAATACTTACTCAAGAATATGAGCACTTTGCCTCAGGGGACAATGAGTCCCTAACTGAGATCTATGACATATTTCAGAAGTTGTTGAATGATTTTTCCTTATCGATAAAGAATATGATTTGGAGGACTCAAACTTGAAGTTTCTATTTGCTCTCCCTAAAAAGTGGGACTATAAAGTCACATCAATAAGGGATAACTATCAACTTGATATCACACCTCTAGATGAAATCTATGGAGTTCTGAAAACTCATGAACTAGAGATGGAGCAAAGAAGCAACAGAAAAGGATCAAAAGCTAGACCATTTGCACTTAAGGTTGAAGAGAAGCCAAAGGAGAAAGCTAGGAGAAAAAGCTACTCCAAAGGGAAAACCATGATTCTTAAGTCAGATACACTAAAAACCATGATTGCAGGATGACAGGAGGAATGCTCTAATATTGGATAGTGGTTTCTCAAGACATATGACTGGTTATAAATCCCTGCTATCAGAATTTGAGGAGAAGGTTGGCCCAAGTGTTTCTTATGGAGATGGCAACTTAGGAAAAATCTTGGGATATGGCAAAATCAAAGGTGGAAATATCATCATTGAAAATATAGCTCTAGTTGCAGGACTCAAGCATAATCTGATTAGTGTGAGTCAAATCTGTGACAGAGGTTACCATGTCAACTTTTATAAGCAGCATTATGAAATTGTCAGTAAGTCTGATGCAAGATCACATTGACTGGTGTAAGACATGGTAGTTTATATGAAGCCAGGGTCTCCACAAGTTTTGATAATTCAAAAGTTTATCTACTGAGTAGAGCATCTGTGGAAGACACTTGGAACTGGCATAAAAAACTTTCTCACCTGAACTTCAACAATATCAATGAACTAGTGAGGAAAGATTTTGTAAGAGGATTTCCCAATACAGTCTTTAATCTTGATGGCTTATGTGACTCATTCCAAAAAGTCAAGCAAAGGAAAACTTCTTTTAAGAGTAAAACTGAATCCTCAATTCTTGAACCATATCATCTACTTCATGTTGCTCTCTTTGGTCCAGTGAATATTATGTCAATTTCCAAGAAGAGGTATGCACTCGTAATTGTTGATGAATATACAAGAAACACATGGGTGTATTTTCTGCACACCAAGGATGAATCTCTATCCATTCCTCTTGATCATGTGAGGGAGCTGGAGAAAGGATCATCAGAAGTGATAATGGAACTGAATTCAAGAATAGTTCTATGGAAGAGTTCTGTAAAACTAAGGGGATAAAACAAGAGTTTTTAGCTCCTGGAACTCCACAACAAAATGGGGTTGTTGAAAGAAAGAATAGAACTCTAATAGAAGCGGAAAAAACCATGCTAGAGAAAGCAAGATTGCCTACCTACTTCTTTGATGAGGCTGTGCAAACTGCTTGTTTTATAGAAAATGCAAAATTGATCAACAATCATGGTAAACACCATTTGAGATGGTGAAGGGAAAGAATCCAAATTTAAAGTTCTTTCATATTTTTGGTTGTAAGTATTTTGTTCTCAAAACTCATCCGGAGCAGCTGACCAAGTTTGATCTGAAAGTTGATGAAAGAATATTTGTGGGTTATCCGTTAACTAAAAAAGCTTTCAGAGTTTACAATCTGAGAATAAGAACAGTCATGGAATCTATACATGTATCTTTCGATGATAAGAAGATAACAGGTCTAGAAGATGCAGATGATCATGATAAATTGAGATTTAAAAATGAAGTACCTTATGCTGAACTTTAAATCCTGAATCTGATACAGTAAGTCATGATATCACTCAAAGCTCTGAGATTCCACAGGACAGTAGAAATTCTTCTGACACTGAAGTATATGTTGAGGGGGAGCAACATAACTCAAATCCAGATACTACAACAAGTGATTCATCTCAAGAGACATCAGTGGAAAGATCATCAGACTTAACTTCCTTAAATTCTGATAAGTCAAATACTAATAACAATGGGAACACTGATTCAGGGGGAGCATCATGTTAGGTCACACAACACTGTAGAAGGGGGTTGAATACAGTGTAGAATACAATCAAATCGATTTCAAACACAAGTAACAGTAAATAGATATATTCGATATAATAAACTCTGTTATAATGGAACTGTTCTCTCTCAGTGATGAACAAATATCACGAGAGCTTCTAATTTACAATGTATGATCTTCTCGATAATGATAACACATATAGTGTAAACCTATGTCTGTGTTTATATAGTACACAGTTCAAGATAATATCTAATTGATATGGAATATAATTTTATCTCCTAAAATATATCAATCAGATATCTTACACAAGTCTTTAAGTCCTCTAACTCTTTCCATGCATATCTTCTTTTGTATTAGTCTCGATCTTCTTTCCTGTAAATCAGCTTCCTTCCTGTAAATCAGCTTCCTTCCTTAACTGTTAGTCCTCCAATACTTAAGTTCTGATATCCATCTTCTGATATTTATAACCTGATAATCTAAGTCCTGATATCCTTAAGTTCTGACTTCCAGTAAGTACTGATTTCAGTAAGTACTGATATTTCCTGTTTATTAAGATCTGAAAACTAAACATGAAACATATTAGACATGACATCTCAAATATATCTAACAATCTCCCCCAACTTGTAAATTATGCAAAAATATACAAGTTAATAGATTTGATGATGTCAAAAACATTTAAGTTCAAATGTAATAAGAGTTTAATAAGACTATTAACTACAACTTATAGTCCTTGTAGCTTTACCAACTTCACTGGATCAATCTGAATCCATAATGATTCTTAACAAAATCTCTTACCAGCTTGTCTTCAGCTTTCCTCAGAAATTCAACTAACTGTGCTTTGACCTGCATCAGTTCTTCATCTTTACTATCACCAATTTGATAAATGGTTGTTCTGAGAGTTTGAATTGATGTTCTTTCAAGTCCATCACCAAGTCTGATAACTCTAGAATGTGAAGAGTTTTCATTATAACATAAGCATCTTCCTTTCAGAATAACTTCCACCTTAGCAGAATTCTTCAACATAGGAATTTCTCTTTCATCATCTTCGGTAATCATTGGTATATACTGAGAAATCTTTGTACCAGAGATTCTAAATAGATCTCTTATAGCCTTCAAAACGTATTCTGACCATCTTCTTGTAACATCAGATTTTACTTCCAGAAGATAGTGAATATGTTGAAGTTCTCTGACAGACTTCTTTAGCACATCAGTATCAGCTAGTCTATAAGTTAATCCATCATAGAGAAATAAAATCAATTTCTCCTTTAGATTTTCCTTATCATGAGCCTATCACGATTTGAGCAGACAACACTTTGTCAAGGTTCTTTTATTTGATTTGCTCATATGGTTTGTCTGTCAACATGAAAGGATCTCTTAGAGTAACTTCTGCTCCTGTTTGTATTTTCTCTTCATCAAAACCTAATCCAGCTTTATCTCTAGGTTGCTTGGATCTCAACCCAAATGTTGCGAGTTGACTCATCATAAGATTGGATTTTGGTTCAACTGGAGTAGCTTTCTTCCATAACAGCTTCTTCTTATCAGCAATTGTCATCTTTTCCAAATTAACTTGATCAGAATTTGTTGTTTCTTCTGGAGCCTGTTGTTCTTTATTCTGAACAACTTGATCAGTGTCAGAGGTTGTTTTAGATTCTTCAATTATCTTTCTTTTCTTCAGAATTTGAACAGTTTCATCTTCTATCAAATCATCATGCACTGTAGTTTGATAGACTGGAATGGAAGAACTTATCTTTTTCTCAGTCTTTAAAGGTTCACCAACATTTTTTTCCTTTTGATTTAGGATCAATCTCAGTTTGTGATCTAGTCTTGGATTTTGAAGTCTCAGAATTTGACTTTTCCCTAATCACAATGCCTTTTTCCTTAGGCCTTGGAGGTTTCTTTGCATCAGAAGCTTTAGACTTAAGATTTGTCTTCTTAGCAGCAAATCTAGCTTCTTTCTCCTTGAGAGTTTCCAAATCAATTCCTGGATTTTGTTTCAAAAATAATCTTCTAGCTATCTCCTCATCAAGTGTCTGGATTTTAGGATTTTTGTAATAAACAATAGTCTACTTCTCCTTTAGCTTCAGAGTTTGTAAAAACTTCTGTGAGTCTTTAGATCCTGACTGAATCAGAATATCAGAACTTGACATCAGACTTTGTTTATCAGAACTTGACTTCAGACTTTTAGCATTCACAACATCAGAACTTGACTTGTTCTATGTAGAAGATTTTCCTTGAACTTTTCCTTGACCTCTGCTCTTATCAGAGTTTCCCTGGTCATCACCTTTATCATCCTTTTTCTTCAGTATTTCAGTAGGTGAGCATGTGGATTAACTACCTTCTCCCCCTCTTTGGCATCATCAGGAAGTAAGAGAGAAAGAAGAAGTTCAACTGAAGATTGGATTTCATCCAATTGAGCTTTTTGAGAAACTTGGTTATCCATGACCTCAGCATTTTGGGCCTATTGCTTCTCTTGAATCTTCTCAATGGCTTCAATTTTCTCAAGAGTAGGTCTGATATATCTATTCTTGTCAAGCTTAAGCTATAGATCTAGCTTATCAGCATGTTCCTTTAGTGTATCAACATTTTCATGAGTAGAAGAATGTAGACCTTGAAGATGTTTGGTAGATAGAGCAGTGATCTTGAGTTATGTCTTTAAATCAGCATTTGTGAGCAACTCATCAGCTTTAACAATATGCTCTGTCAGAATGTTAGAACTTGGAATGAAATCAGTGTCATTCCACTTCTTGGTCCACTCCACACCTTTGTGAGTATCCTCCCAAGGAATAGGTGCTTCCTTTTCAACAAATTTCTTCACCAATTCTTCCTTTCCTAGTATAGGAACTGGAGTCTCAACAGAATCACTGTCTTCAGAACTTGAGGAAGACGCATTATGTTCTGACAGCACAACAGTGTGTGAAGCAACTGGAGATTCAGGAACAACTTCGTTTAAATTCTGAACATCAGAATTTATCTCCAGAGCTGGTGTGGTTGATGTAGATGGTATCTCAGCATTTAAAATTAGAAAATGAGTTGGACTTTGCTGAGCATCTATAGATGGAGCTTCCAGATAAAGAATATTTGGTATATTCAAATTATGAATATTTATTTCAGAGTTTTCAGTTTGTTCTTTGGCATCATCTGTAGCTTTAATAGTAGAGACATGAGGGGTTACAACTGTATCAGTAGCAGTGTCTTTGGCTTGAGCTGGAAGGGCTTTAATGATAATCGGTTCTTGTGAGATCAGAGATTCCTGATCCCCTTCCTCAGCTTCTTCAGTATCTTCTGATGGAGCCTTAGCCAAATACCTCCTAGCCTTCATTTTCTTCAATCTCCTTGCCAATGAAGGAGTTGCAACAACAATAATAGAACTTACAGATTTCTTTCTTTTCAAAGTATCAGAACTTTGAGCTACTGTTTCTGTCCGAGAAATAACATTCTCAGCTTCAACTATCACAGGTTCTGATGCATGAACCCGTTCTTCAACTGTTTCCTCTTCATCACTATCAGATTCATCTCTGAGAATCATCTTCCTTCTCTTTTGAGGAGGTTGAGGAACAGACTTAGTCCGGGAAGATGAAGATCTGATAGTATGTGCTGATGATTCAGGTTGAGATGATTGAGTTGATGGTTTGACAGATGTCCTGATGGTAGATTTTGGTTGTGGTTGAGAAGTTTGAGGTGTTTGAGTAGTGGTGGTAGGTGCTGATGGTTGAGGTTCAGATGGTTGGACATCAGAATATAATGTAGTGTATGTAACGGTATCATAGGTTATTAAGGCATGTTTGACAGATAAAGGAATTCGGAGGGGTCTTAACACAGCCTTCTTATTATCAGTAGATAATAAGTCATTAAAAGCTCTTTTAGCTAGTCGAAATGGTGAAAGTGATTCACTAGCTAATTGGGGCTTATCATAACAACAAACACTATAGATAAGCTGACAGAATCTAGCAAAATAGACAGTATTCCTATCTTCTGTCATCCTATCCCCAATAAAGCCTAAAACAACACTTGCATAATCAAAATCAGTTTGATTAATGAGAGCATACCTGATTTGTTGACTGAGTATGGGGATTACATCGAAATTAGAACATTTGTTGGCGAAGGTCTTTATAATGCAGTCAAAGAAGAAACTCCATTCCCTCCTTATGTTGGATCTCTTCAATTGACCCAGCTTTGCCAATATCTTTTCAGACCCCAGACTAGCCATCATATTTTGAAGAACTCGCTCCTCAACAGTTGTATAAACGCAGTTCTCAGGCAGCTGCAGTGCTTGACGAATTGTAGCCAACGTCATGACATGCTCATCATCCCCTGTTGTAAAGATAATACTTGGGGACCCTTGAGCACCACCATTATCATAGATTCCACTTCTCCAAAAATCCATTACTTGGGTTCCATAAAATGCTTCAGGTTGGGTCAAAGCATACCCAATATCAGAATTAGCAAGGAAGTCCTGAATAAAGTGAAGTTCCGATGGAGCTTCAGCCTTGCTAAGAATAGACAAGTAGTTGTTGGGAACAAACTTAGCTCCATTGAAAATCAAGTCTTTTGGTGTCATCTCTGTAGAAATTAAGTGATAAAGATAGTGTTTGAAAGATGTTTGATAAAAGTCCTGAAAGAAAACGCTTCAGAGAATATTAGAGAGAGAGAGAGAATAAAAGAGAGTGAGAATAGAAAAGTAATTAAAAGATTAGAAAATCTTTTAACTCCCATATATATACTCTCTCCACTCAACAGTTATATTTTTGAAGCATGGGATACACTTTACACCTGGCAACGTGTGAACAGTCAGTAAACAAGTAAAGCAGGAGTTAATGGGCACGTAAAATAAGCAATAATTACCGTGAACATGCATTTTGCATGACAAACACATTTACCACTAACCCATAATGATTATGAATGTTTTTATCTTACCCAAATATATTCTGATTTGACATGACTGTTTCAGTTTTTATCACAAATAAGTCAAGTAAAGAATAATGCCACGTAAGCATCAAGGATTCCATCAGGATTTAATATCAGAACTTAACTTATATCAGATTTTAACAGTCATCAGAATATGGCTTCTGAACTCAAAAAGTGAATATGTTTTTCTGTTATCCTTCATACAAATACTGACTTGTTTTTTTTCAGAGTTTAATCATCAGAACTTCCATCAGAACTTGTCCTCAGAATTTATGCAAATGACACTTAACTGTTTGTCAAAAACAACTTAATCACCACAGTAATTTTCATCATTCATATGGAGTGAAATTGTGTGCATTCAGAAGAATATCAGATAAAGATTAAAGTCTGATAAACTTCAGTACATCTTAGAAATAAGGCATAACTAAGAAAAGTGCTTAAAATATATCATCAATCATGAAGTCTACTATAGAACAAATTTATGCAAGAGTCCACCTCAACTATTTGTGCTCATTTTATGCATCTTTTGAAATTCCTTTTTACAGTGGCTTCTCAGTGTAAGTGAGTCACGACTGCTTATCAGAATTTATGTTGTTGTCATAGTATTTCTCCAGTAATCAGAGAATGTGAAAAGTCACCAAGAAAATTTATTTGCTTTTCTAATACATATTATTTAATACCAGCAATACAATTAGGTCTTCCCTTCCACATATTTACTCTAGATCTCAAAGGAGTACCTGACTTTTATCTTCTTTTCTTTTCTTTTCTTTTGATAAGTGAGGCTTATCAGCATTTAGTTCATTCTTAAGATTTACTGAGATCAGAATCTGACAGATAAGAAGCAAGAATCTAGTTTATGACTTAGTAATAAGATACACAAAGTAAACTTGACTAAGCTCAAAATCAGAATTTGCTTGTGTTAATGAGTTTCCACATAAACAACTAATTCAAACATGGGATTTCTAGTATGTTAAAGACTACTAGGTCAGCATCTAGCACAGTTATCCTCATTGGATTGAATAGTCACAGAACAATCAAAACACTATCAGAGTTTAAAGATCCACATCAGATAACAATCAGTATTTAATGAATTTCAATTAAAGAACATATTTCATGAAAATAAGACAATCTGTAAACACTGATCATAAAGTCTGATGCATGAGAACAAAAACTAAGCAGATTTAGAGAAAGAACCTGAAACCATTCCAAGTTCATTTATCAGTCTTGTAAAAGTAGCTTCATATAGTGGTTTTGTGAAGATATATGCTAGTTGTTGATCTGTTGGAACAAAATGCAATTCCACTGTACCTTCCATCACATGTTCCCTTATGAAATGGTACCTAATGCTGATGTGATTTGTCATTGAGTGTTGAACTGGATTACCTGTCATAGCAATAGCACTTTGATTATCACAGTAAATAGGGATTTTAGAAAATTCTAACCCATAATTCAGTAACTGATTCTTCATCCAAAGAATCTGTGCACAACAGCTTCCTGCAGCAATATATTTCGCTTCTGCAGTTGATGTGGAAATTGACTTCTGTTTCTTGCTAAACCAAGAAACCAATCTGCCTCCAAGAAATTGGAAGCTTCCACTAGTGTCTTTCCTGTCTATTTTGCATCCTGCAAAATCTGCATCTGAGTAACCTATTAGCTTAAAATTTGATTCTCTAGGATACCACAATCCCAGATCAGCTGTACCCTTAAGGTACTTGAAAATTCTTTTCACAGCTATTAAGTGAGGTTCTCTTGGATCAGCCTGAAATCTTGCACAAAGACAGGTAGCATACATGATATTAGGTCTACTTGCAGTTAAATAGAGTAAAGAGCCAATCATACCTCTGTAGTTAGTAATATCTACTGATGAACCAGTATCTTTATCTAACTTGGTTGCAGTGGCCATGGGAGTGGATGTAGTTGAACAGTCTTGCATTCCAAATTTCTTTAGTAAATTTTTGGTGTACTTGGATTGATAGATAAAAGTACCTTCTTTATTCTGCTTGACTTGAAGGCCCAAAAAATAACTACGTTCTCCCATCATACTCATTTGATATCTTTACTGCATTAGCTTTGCAAACCTCTCACAGAGTTTGGCATTTGTAGAACCAAATATGATATCATCAACATATATCTGTACCAAAAGTAAGTCCTTTCCATGGTTGAGGTAGAACAGTGTTTTATCAATTATACCTCTGTGAAATCCACTTTCCAGAAGGAATTGAGCTAAATTCTCATATCATGCTCTAGGAGCTTGCTTAAGGCCATAAAGTGCTTTGTCAAGCCTGTAGACATGATTTGAAAATTTTGAATCTACAAAGCCTGGAGGTTGTTCAACATAGACCTCTTCTTCCAATTCTCCATTAAGAAAAGCACTTTTCACATCCATTTGAAAGACTTTAAACTTTTTGTGAGCAGTATAAGCCAAAAAGATCCTAATGGCTTCTAATCTAGCAACTGGTGCAAATGTTTCATCATAATCAATACCCTCCTGTTGAGAGTAGCCTTTAGCAACCAACCTTGCTTTATTCCTAGTAATTATGCCATCACTATCAGTTTTGTTTCTGAACACCCATATTGTGCCAACAGCTGATCTATTCTTTGGTCTTGGCACTAGGGTCCAGACTTTATTTTTTTCAAATTCATTTAACCCTTCCTGCATTGCTTGCACCCAATCAGCATCTTGAAGAGCTTCTTCCACTTTCTTTGGTTCAATCTGAGATAGAAAAGGATGATAGAGACATTCATTTGATTTTGCAGTTCTAGTTCTGATGCTTCTTGAGAGTCTTGAGATGTGGTAGGATCTTCAGCTTGCTCCCCCTGGACAGGTGCATTTTCCTTTGGAGTTGTTACCACAGATTCAATGACATCAGTACTTACAGGATCAGAGTATAAGTCATCAAAATTTACAGAATCAGAATTTAAGTCTTCATTTTCAAATCACAGCTGATCGTGATCATTGAAATCTTCAAGTCCAGTAATCTTCTTATCATCAAAAGATACATTGATAGATTCCATGAAAACCCTTGTTCTTAAATTGTAGACTCTGAAGGCTTTTGTGGAAAGTGGATATCCAACAAAAATTCCTTTATCATCTTTTAGATCAAATTTTGATAGCTGTTGAGGATGAGTCTTAAGAACAAAACACTTACATCCAAATACATGAAAATATTTCAGATTTTGCTTCTTTTTCTTCACCATCTCATATGGTGTTTTACCATCCTTGTTTATGAGTGTTGCATTCTGTGTAAAACAAGCAGTCTGTACAGCTTCAGCCCAAAAGTAGGTTGGCAGCTTTGCTTCATCAAGCATAGTTCGTGCAGCTTCAATGAGAGTCCTAATATTTCCTTCTACAACTCCATTTTGCTGTGGAGTTCCAGGTGCAGAAAATTCCTGTTTGATTCCATGCTCTTTTCGGAACTCTTCCATGATTGAATTCTTGAACTCAGTGTCATTATCACTTCTTATAATTTTAACAGAATCTTTGACCAACTTATCCAGCTGTCTGACATGATCTGTTAGAGTAAATGTAGTTTCATTCTTCTTGTGCAAGAAGTACACCCAAGTGTACCTTGTGAACTTATCCACTATAACCATAACATATTTCTTCTTTGCAATAGACATGACATTGACTGGACCAAATAGATCAACATGCAGTAGGTGATACGGCTCAAGAATTGATGACTCAGTTTTGCTCTTGAAAAAAGATTTTCTCTGTTTTTCCATTTGACATGAATCACAAAGGCCATCAGGAGCAAATACTGATTTTGGCAATCCTCTCACAAGATCTTTCTTTACAAGCTCATTTATGTTGTTAAAATTTAAATGAGAGAGTCTTTTGTGCCAATTCCAGCTTTCTTCAATTGATGCTCTACTCAACAGACAGATTGCAGAACCATCAGAAGTTGTTGAAAGTCTGGCTTCATAAATGTTACCATGTCTGTATCCTTTCAGAACCACTTTGCATGTAGAATTGCTTACAACTTCATAGTGTTCTTCAAAGAAATCCACATGATAACCTCTGTCACAGATTTGACTCACACTCAGCAGATTGTGTTTAAGTCCTGCGACAAGAGCTATTGATTCAATGATGACATTCCCAAGATTAATACTGCCATATCCCAGAGTTTTTCCCATGTTACCATCTCCATAAGACACTCCTGGGCCAGCTTTCTCCACAAAGTCTGAGAGCAGGGCTTTATTTCCAGTCATATGTCCTGAACATCCACTTCCAGTACTAGGATGTTTTTCCTGTTGCCCTGCAATCACAAAGACCACTAATGGTTAGTTTTAAGGACCCAGACTTGCTTGGATCCTTTGGCCTTTTTACGTTTGTTAGCATTAATAGCGGATTTAGTTTCAGAGTTTATGTTAACATGTTGTTTATCAGAATTTATATCAGACTTTGCATCAGACTTTACACTAAAAGAAATAATACTAACTTTCTTCAAAGAAGGTTTTATTTGATAATAATCATAGTACAAACTATGATATTCCTTAAAAGTGTAAATAGAATGTCATAAACTACCACAATGAAAACAAGGATTTTGTGGCTTAAACCTAACAGACTGACTCTTAACTCCTGATCTAGGAGGTAAAAAGTTTATATCTTTATTTTTCCTGCAAAAAGAAGCAAGATGGTTAGAGTTTACATAGTTATAACATTTCTTTCTAGGAGCATTAGGAACAGGCATATAATTATTGCTTTTATTCACACTTCCTTTCCATTCCTATTTTTCCTAGCTTCCTTTACCTTGTTGAAATTCCTAATCTCTTTCAGCTTATGCTTAAGCTGCTTCTTTGTCATTAAGCCTATGTTAACTTAAGCTGGTTTATCCTGTTTTAATTTATCAGAAGTTGACTTATCCTTAAATTCTGTCAAAGACTCTTTCATCTTTTCAGAATCAGACTTTACAGTTTTAGCTACAAACTTAACAGGATTTACCTTTGGCTTAGCAGTCTGTTTAACAACAATTGCCTCAATTTGTTCAGTTCCTTTTTCACTTTTATCATCTCCATAACCTAAGCCCTCTTTCCAGTTTCCACTACTTAATAAATTATGAGTTGTCATGCCAGAGTTAGTCCAAGTCCTGATAATCTCTTTTTCTTTTTCTATATTAGATATATTTGATAATGTCATGACTAATATGATTTATGTTTAGTTTTCAGATCTTACTTAAACAGGACAAATCAGTACTTAACTGAAATCAGCACTTATACTGAAGTCAGAACTTAAGTCATCAGTACTTAAGATTCAGGAGATATTTATCAGAAGATAATATCAGGACTTAAAGGAAACATTCAGATAAGGAAGGCGGCTGATTAAAGAAAGAGAAGATCGAGACAAATATAAGAAGAGATATGCATGAAGAAGGAATTCTATGAAGAATAGAATACTTGGAAGAAAAGATATCTAATTGATATATTTTAGGAAGCAGAATTATATTCCATATCAATTAGCAATTATCTTGTAACTGTGTAGTATATAAACACAGACATAGGGTTTACACTATAAGTGTTATCATTATCGAGAATATTGTTTATTGTAACCCTAGCAGCTCTCATGATATTTGTTCATCACTGAGAGAGGACAGTTCCATATTGTAACAGAGTTTATTGCTTTGAATAAAGTCTGTTTTCTATTACTTGTGTTATTTGAATTCAATTTGATTGTGCTATACACTGTATTCAACCCCTTCTACAGTGTGTGTGACCTAACAAGTGGTATCAGTGCCTATCTATTAACACACAAACAGTTTAAGATCCAAAAACAATCATGTCTGAAGTAGAAACTCCAACTAAGCCCACCAAAACTGAAGAACCTCCAAAGACACAAATCCATAGTCGATATGAGGCTATTAGAGTTCCCATATTGAAACCATCCGAATATCCCATATGAAAGGTGAGGATGACTATGTTTCTGGAAGCTACAGATCCAGAATATCTTGATAGAATCAAGGAAGGACCTCACAATCCAACAAAACTCGATGTTGCAGTTGCAGGTGAAGCAGCAAAGTCTGTACCAAAAGAGAAGAGTGATTACACTGCTGAAGATATCGCATCAATTGCTAAGGATGCTAAGGTACGACACTTACTGCATAGTGTCATTGATAATGTAATGTCAAACAAGGTAATAAACTGTAAAACTGCAAAGGAGATATGGGATGCCTTGGAAACAAGATGTCAGGGAACTGATTCGATTAAGAAGAACACGAAGACAATACTCACTCAAGAGTATGAACACTTTGACTCAAAGGCTAATGAGTCATTGACTGATTTATATGACAGATTTGTCAAACTCTTGAATAATTTTTCACTGGTTGATAAGGAGTATGATCTTGAAGATTCAAACCTTAAATTCCTGTTAGCTCTTCCTAAAAGCTGGGATTTGAAGGCAACAACTGTAAGAGACAGCTATAATCTTGAAGAAACAACTCTTGATGAAATTTATGGGATGCTCAAGACTCATGAACTTGAGATAGAACAAAGAAGCAAGAGGAAAGGAGGAAAGTCAAGGACAGTTGCTCTTAAGGCTGAAGAAGAATCTCCCAAGGCAGCCACCTCAAGGAAAGGCAAGGGTAAAGCGCTCTTCACAAAGTCTGATACTGAGTCATCAAGTTCTGATAGTGATGGTGACTCAGAAACTGAAAGCTCTCCTGAGATAGATGCTGATGAAGAGATGATTAAGTTGTGTGCTCTTATGGTGAAAGGAATCACAAAGATTGTATACAGGAAATTCAGGAAGGGAAAGAAGTTTTCCATGAAAGGTGCAAGTTCTGATAAGAAGAATTTCAGAAAATCTGAAGGCAAAGGAGGGAAGTCTGACAGAGGAGATTACATAAATGTCAAATGCTACAACTGTGGTGAGAAAGGCCACATATCTCCTGATTGCAAGAAAGTGAAGAGTAACAAAGGCAAGGCTCTTGTCACAAAGAAGAAAAGCTGGACAGACACTTCAGATTCTGAAAGTGAGAAGAACTATGCCTTGATGGCAAATGCTGATATGGCAAATGCTGATAACAGTCCTGAAGCTGCTGAGTTAAGGTACCTCAAACTACTTATGCCTTTCATACTGATGATATTAATGAGTTGAGAAGATATCTTAAAACCATGTTCATTAGCTATAGAGATCAAACTTTAACATGTGAAAGATTAACTTATGAAAATCTAGCTTGTAAGAAGAGGAATGATTATTTAGAAAAAGAGTTAGTCATGTTACATCAAACTCAGAAAGATAGAGATGATGCTTTCTATGTTTGGGATGAAGTACTTAAAATGAATGAATCTCTAAAAGCTAAGTTAGAAAAGGAAAGAGAGATTATCAGGACTTGGACTAACTCTGGCAGAACAACTCAAAATTTGTTAAGTAGTGGAAACTGGAAAGAGGGCTTAGGTCATGGAGATGATAAGAATGATAAAGGAACTGTAGATATTAAGCCTATAGTTGTTAAACAAAAGCCAAAGTTAAAACCTGTTAAGTTTGTATCTGTAAAGTCTGAAACTGAGAAATCAGAAGTTAAAGAGGAATTAACTTCTAACAAACTAAAACAGGAAAAGACAACTGAAGTTAACATAGGCTTAATGACAAAGAAGCAGCTTAAGCATAAGCTGAAAGATATTAAGAATGCAGACAAGGTAAAATCACCTAGGAAAAATAGGAATGGAAAGGAAGGTGTAAATAATAGCAATGATTATAAACATGTTCCTAATGCTCCTAGAAAAACATGTCATAACTGTGGAAGTTCTAACCATCTGGCTTCTTTTTACAGGAAGAATAAGAACATAAACTCCTTACCTTCAAAGTCAAGAGTTAAGAGTCAGTCTGTTAGATATAAGCCACAAAATCCTTGTTTTCATTGTGGTAGTTTATGGCATTCCATTTATACTTGTAAGGAATATCATAGTTTGTACTATGATTATTATCAAATAAAACCTTCTTTAAAGAAAGTTAGCATTGTTCCTTCTAGTGTAAGTTCTGATTCAAAGTCTGATAATGTAAATTCTGATAAAAAAAATGTTAACATAAACTCTGATGCTAAATCCACTACAAATGTTAACAGACTTAATAAGGCTAAAGGATCCAAGCAAGTCTGGGTCCTTAAAACTAATCATTAGTGGTCTTTGTCATTGCAGGGCAACATAAAAAACATCCTAGTTCTGGACAGTGGATGTTTAGGACATATGACTGGAAATAAAGCCCTGCTATCAGACTTTGTGGATAAGGCTGGCCCAAGTATTTCTTATGGAAACGGCAACATTGGAAAAACATTGGGATATGGCAATATCAATCTTAGGAATGTGATCATTAAAGAAGCAGCTCTGGTCTCAGGACTTAAACATAATCTGCTGAGTGTTAGTCAAATCTGTGACAGAGGTTATCATGTGGATTTCTTTGAAGAACACTGTGAAGTTGTAAGTAAATCTACAGGAAAAGTTGTTCTGATAGGATACAGGCATGGTAACATTTATGAAGCCAAGCTTTCAACAAGTACTGATAATTCTGCAATCTGTCTGATGAGTAGAGCATCAATTGAAGAAAGCTGGAACTGGCACAAGAAACTCTCTCACTTAAATTTCAACAATATAAATGAACTAGTCAAGAAAGATCTTGTGAGAGGACTGCCAAAGTCAGTATTTGCTCCTGATGGTCTTTGTGATTCTTGTCAGAAGGCTAAACAAAGGAAATCTTCATTCAAGAGCAAGACTGAATCATCAATTCTTGAGCCTTATCACCTACTACATGTTGATCTATTTGGTCCAGTGAATGTCATGTCTATTGCAAAGAAGAAATATGCTATGGTCATAGTGGATGAGTTCACCAGATACACATGGGTGTATTTTTTGCACACAAAAAGTAAAACTGCATCTATCTTGATTGATCATGTCAAGCAATTGGATAAATTGGTCACAGATTCTGTGAAGATAATAAGAAGTGATAATGGCACTGAATTCAAGAATTTGACAATGGAAGAGTTCTACAAAAACCATGGAATCAAGCAGGAATTTTATGCTCCTGGAACTCCACAGCAAAATGGAGTTGTTGAAAGAAAGAATAGAACTCTCATTGAAGCTGCACGAACTATGCTTGATGAAGCAAAGCTTCCAACCTATTTCTGGGTTGAAGCTGTGCAGACTGCTTATTTTACTCAGAATGCAACACTCATTAACAAGCAAGGAAAAACACCATATGAGATGGTGAAGAAAAAGAAGCCAAATCTGAAGTATTTTAATGTATTTGGATGCAAGTGTTTTGTTCTTAAGACTCATCCTGAACAGCTATCCAAAATTGATCTAAAAGCTGATGAAGGAATCTTTGTTGGATATCCACTTTCCACAAAAGCCTTTAGAGTCTACAACTTGAGAACAAGGATGGTCATGGAATCTATCAATGTCTCTTTTGATGATAAGAAGATTACTGGACTTGAAGATTTCAATGATCATGATCAGCTGAGATTCGAAAATGAAGAATTGAATTCTGATACTCAAAACCCTGACAGTCTAAGTTCTGATACTGCACACTCTGATGGATTAAACTCTGATGTCATTGAAACTGTGGTGACTACGTCAAAGGAGAATGCACCTGTGCAAGGGGAGCATACTGAAGATACAACCACATCTCAAGAAGCATCAGAATATACAACTGGCTCTTCAAGTTTTGATTCATCAAGTTCTGATAAGCCAAGTTCTGATAGTTCTGAAAACTTAAATTCTGAAGGATCCAACTCAGAGAGCATAGTTTCAGGGGGAGCATCAGAAAATGTTGATGAAGATAGCATGGATCATGGGGGAGCATCCAGTTCTAGAAAAACCTTCCATCTACAAGGAAGTGGACTAAATTACATACATCTGACTTAATAATTGGAAATACTGAAGCAGGTGTCAGAACTAGAACAGCTACTTCAAGTGAATGTCTTTACAATTCTTTTCTTTCTCAGACTGAACCAAAGAAAGTGGAAGAAGCTCTTCAAGATGTTGATTGGGTGCAAGCAATGCAGGAAGAGTTAAATGAATTTGAAAGAAACAAGGGCTGGACTCTAGTGCCAAGACCAAAGAACAGATCTGTTGTTAGTACACAGTGGGTGTTCAGAAACAAAACTGATAGTGATGACATAATTACAAGGAATAAAGCAAGGTTGGTTGCAAAAGGATATTCTCAACAGGAGGGAATTGATTATGATGAAACATTTGCAACAGTTGCTAGATTGGAAGCCGTAAGGATATTTTTGGCTTATGCTGCTCACAAAAAGTTTACTGTCTTTCAAATGGATGTGAAAAGTGCTTTTCTCAATAGAGAATTAGAGGAGGAAGTATATGTTGAACAACCTCCAGGCTTTGTAGATCCTAAATATCCAAATCATGTCTACAGGCTTGATAAAGCACTTTATCGCCTTAAGCAAAGCTCCAAGAGCATGGTATGAGACTTTAGCTCAGTTTCTTCTGGAAAGTGGATTTAACAGAGGAACTATAGACAAAACATTGTTCTACCTCAACCATGAGAAGGACTTACTTCTGGTTCAGATATATGTTGATGATATCATCTTTGGTTCTAAAAATGACAGACTTTGCAAAAAGTTTGCCAAATTGATGTAGTCAAGATATCAAATGAGTATGATGGGAGAACTTAACTATTTTTTGGGCCTTCAAGTCAAGCAGAATGAAGAAGGCACTTTTATTTATCAAACCAAGTACACCAGAAACTTGCTGAAGAAATTTGGAATGCAAGATTGTTCTAGTGCATCCACTCCCATGGCCACTGCAATAAAACTGGATAAGGATACTGGTAAATCAGTAGATATTACTGATTACAGAGGTATGATTGGCTCTTTACTCTATCTAACTGCTAGTAGACCTGATATCATGTATGCTACCTGTCTTTATGCAAGATTTCAAGCAGATCTAAGAGAACCTCACTTAACAGCTGTTAAAAGAATCTTCAAGTATCTTAAGGGAACAGCTGATCTGGGATTGTGGTATCCCAGAGAATCAGATTTTAAAGTAATAGGTTACTCAGATGCAGATTTTGCAGGTTGCAAAATTGACAGGAAAAGCACAAGTGGAAGCTGCCAATTTCTTGGAGGCAGATTGGTTTCTTGGTTTAGCAAGAAACAAAAGTCAATTTCCACATCAACTGCAGAAGCAGAGTACATTGCTGCAGGAAGCTGTTGTGCACAGATTCTTTGGATGAAGAATCAGTTACTGGATTATGGGTTAATATATTTTAAAATCCCTATTTACTGTGATAGTCAAAGTGCTATTGCTATGACAGGTAATCCAGTTCAACACTCAATGACAAAGCACATCACCATAAGGTACCACTTCATAAGGGAACATGTGGATGAAGGTACAGTGGAATTGCACTTTGTTCCAACAGATCAACAACTAGCAGATATCTTCACAAAACCACTGTGTGAAGCTACTTTTACAAGATTGGTAAATGAACTTAGAATGGTTTCAGGTTCTTTCTCTAAATCTGCTTAGATTTTGTTCTGCTGCATCAGACTTTATGATCAGTATTTACAGATATTATTATCTTTGTGTATTATGTGCTTAATTGAAAACTGCTTAAGTACTGATTGTTGTCTGATGTGAATTTCTAAACTCTGATAGTGATATGAATGTTTCTGTTACTATTCACTTCTATGAGGATAACTGTGCTAAATGCTGACCTAGTAGTCTTTAATATTCTAAAGATCCCATGTTTGAAGTAATTATTTATGTGGAAATCTATTGACACAAGCAAATTCTGATATTGAGCTTAGTTAAGTTTACTTTGTCTATCTTATTACTAAGTCAAAAACTAGAATAATGCTTCTCATCTGTTAAGCTCTGATGTTAGTAAATCTGGTGAATGTACAAAGTGTTGATAAACCTCACTTATCAAAAGAAAAAGGAGAAGAACAAGGAATAAAAATCAGGTACTCCTTTGTGATCTAGAGTAAAAATGTGAAAGGGACGACCCAAGTGTATTGCTGGTATTAAGTAATATGCATCAGAAAAGCAAATAATTATTTTTCTTGGTGACTTTTCACACTCTATGATTACTGGAGAAATACTCTGATAATAGCATAAATTCTAATAAGCAGTCATGACTCACTTACACTGAGAAGCCACTGTAAAATGGAATTTCAAAAGATACATAAAATAAGCATAAAACAGTTGAGGTGGACTCATGCATGAACTTATTCAATAGTAGGCTTCAGAATAATGACAGATTTTAAGTAAAGTTCTTAGTTATGCCTTATTTCTAAGATGTACTGAAGTGAATCAGACTTTACTCTTTGTCTGATATTTAGCCTAATGCACACACTTACACTCCATATGAATGATGAAAATTACTGTGGTGATCAATGATTGTTTTAGATGAACAGTTTATGTGTCAGATTGTATAAATTCTGAGGACAAGTTATGATGGAAGTTTTGATTATTAAGTTCTGAAGAACCAAAATCAGAATTTGTGTGAAGAATTACAGAAATAGGCATTCATTTTTCGAGTTAAGGAATCATGTTCTGATGACTGTTAAGTTCTGATATAAGTCTAAGTTCTGATATTAAATTCTGATCCTTTACTTGACTTATTTGTGGTTAAAATCTGAAACAGTCTTATTTTAAATCAGAATATGTTCGGGTGAGATATTAACAGTCAATACACTTAGGGTTAGTGGTACATGTCCATGCACAGTAATGTTTACTTGTTTCTTGTGTGCATTAAACCCTGTTTTATACTTTCAATGGCTGTTTTTATTCTCCTCAGTCTAGGGAGACGAGGTAGAATTATTTCTACTTGTCAGCATTAAATTTTCCTTGCGTCTCCTGGCATTCTATTGGCTATATAAACCAACACTTCACTCCAGCCAGCACATCTCTCAATTCCTCACAAACTCACTCTCGTTTTATTCTTAACACCAAAAATGGCTGCGTTTGGCTGGTTTTACAATTATAGCGATGAGACTGTACATGTCTTTATAAATGGAATTCCAACTCCATACCCTATCGCCAACATCCCACACAATCTCTGGATTCAATTTCTAGAGATTATTAAATGTGATATGTTGATAGTTCGCAGACAACTACATCTCCGTCGTCTTCGACAGCAGGAGTGAATCATACGACTCGTTGTTCTTTTTGTTGAGAGCAGGAAGAAGAAATAGTTTCCGCTCCCTGTTTCTCTTCACCGTCAGCTTTGTCAGGCTTCTTAGCTTAGGAAAATAGTTGTTGTTGTTAAGATTTGTAGCTTAGGACAATCTTGTAATTTTGTGCTGTAATTTCAATTTCATGAATGTATTTTCTCAATATATTAATAAAATTTTATATTTTTGCAAGATTTTGTCTTTGAGTTGTTTGAAATTCTGATGCATTTTTAAATCCTGATTTACCCATATTCTGATGACCGTTTTTATATCTGATACAAATCAAGTTCTGATTCTGCTGTGGCAGTACCTGTTTACTTGATTTATTTTTTTTGGTCATTCTCTCACTTAGTGTATTTATACAGAATATTGGTCTCGCAGTAAAATTAATTTTTTAAGTGGGAACATTTTAAATTTTAAATTAAAACTGAACTACCTTAATTAATGGGATTACTTGGTAAGTGGAACGGTTTTTCCTTGAAAAACTGCATGTGATAAGTAATGATTACTGTTTTCCCGTGCCCATTAATTATTCTTTACTGCTCCATGTCTGACAGGTGTCCAACAGTTACTTTTTCTACCGTGTATAAGTAAAAGAGAGAGAAGATTATAAAATCTTTTATTTACTTTTACTTTTTATCTCTCTTTTCTTTACTTCTATTCTATCTCATCTCCTGACGTTTTTTTCATACAGACATTTTGTCAAACACCTTACAGGCAAACTTATTTCTCAATTTTTCTCATGGCACCTAAGGATTTGATTATAGATGAAGCCAAGTTTGTTCCCAACAACTATGCTGCAATCTTAAACCATGATGAAGCTCCATCTGATTTGCACTTTGTGCAAGATCTTCTAGCACACAGTGAGATTGGGTATGCATTAACCCAGCCTCAAGTCATTTCCAGTCAACAAGTTCTGACATTCTGGCGGACTGGGCATTTTGACAATGGTGGTGCAACTGGTACTCCAAGCATTATTTTTGAAGTCAATGATGTTGAGCATGTGGTAACTCCTGGAGCAGTTCGCAAGGCTCTACATTTACCAGAAGGCTGCATTTTCTCAACAGCGGAGGAACCAGTTCTACAGTAGCTCATGGCCAAATTGGGGTATGAGAAGAGTTTGGCCAAGCTTGGACAGTTGAAAAGAGCACATATCAGAAAGGAATGGAGCTTTTTCTTCGACTGCATCACTAAAGCATTCGGCAATAAGTGTTCCAACTTTGATGCCATTCCCATTATGAGTCAGCACATCGGGTATGCTATTATTCACCAAACTCATTTTGATTTTGCAAGTGCTGTGCTAGGCTTTATAAGGGATAGGATGATAGAGGATAGGAATGTAGTATACTTTACTATATTCTGTCAGCTTATATATACTTTTTGCTGTGCTAATGAACCTCAACCAGCCAGTTCTTTATTTCCACCCTTTAAACTTGCAAAACGGGCGTTTAATGACTTGGTAAATGCTGACCTTAAGAAAAAGGTGGTTAGACCCTTACAGATACCTCAGTCTGTAAAATAAATCCTGGTAAATGTTGATCCTCACACTTACAGATCTGTTTAACCTGATATTCAACCCACCAGCACATCTCAGACACCACAACAACCATCAGAACATACCTCACATACACCTCAACTTACCCAACCCTCTATCAGACCACATCTCAAACCTTCACAGATAACTCAACCTTCATCATCAGCACATACTGTGAAGCCTTCATCTTCCAAGCCCAAGAGGACAAAGACTGTACCTCAGACACCACAGAAGATAAGGAGGATTGTTCTGAGAGATGAGTCAGACAGTGAGAAATAGGTTCCTGCATCAGAACCTGTTGTTACAGAAGCTGAGAAGGTCCCTTCTCAGAAGGATTCTGGAATTGGGGGATCTAAGCTTCTCAAAAGGCTTAGAAGAATGTCTTATGCTGAAACTCCCAAGGAATCTCCATCTTCAAAGAAAAGAAAGAAACAGAGAGCTCCCAGGCCAGTTTCAGATGATGAGGAAGCAGCAGCTAAGGAAGGAGATCAGGAATCTCTGATCTCACAAGAGCCAGAATTTGCTGAAGCTACTGCTATAGATAAAGAATCTACACCACCCATGTCTCCTGTACATGAACCAGTATCTACTGCAGACCCAGGCACAAGTGCTGAAATTGATATTCACAACATGGTTGTGCCTGAGGTTCTCTACTTAGAAGCTCCAACAGCTCCAATTAATCTATCAACAACACCAATTACTGATGCCAATGAAACTCCAGAATTGTCTACAACACCTTCTTTGCATCTAGATGTTGATGATCAGATTATAGGTGAGTATCAGACTATGGCTGTTGATCAGAACTTGGAAGCAGATCAGCACTTAGAGGATGATGTTGAAGCCTCAATTGCTTCTCATACTGTTCTTTTATCAGAAGATGTTGACTCTGTAAGTTCTGATGCTGCAAATGCTGATACTACTGGTGATGTTGTTATAAATGAAGATGCTACTGCAGCTGGTCCATCAGGCCATGCACCTCAACAAACTATTCACAAAAGTAAGATAGTCAAGAAGTTTCTTACAGGAGAAGCACCAGTACCTTGGAGTGAAACTCCTAGAGGACATGAGTGGACTAAGGAGTGGAACACAGTTACCTTTGTTCCATCTGAAAAAATTCTTGCTGAGCACTTGGCAAAAGCTGATGAGATGCTAATTAATGATGATTTCAAGACACAGCTAAGAGTTATTGCACTTACTACAAGGCACCTTCAAGGTCAACAGTCTGTCACTCAAGACAAGTTGAACAGGGTTCAAGAACTCTTAATGCAGCAAGATACACTTGTCAAGCTGGACAAGAAAAACTTTTTCAAACCTACCTTTGACAGAGTTGCTTACATTGAGAAGACCCAAGAGAAGCAACAATCTCAGATTGATGAAATTTTGAAAAATCAAGCTTCTTAGCAATCTCAACTCAATGAAATCCAATCCTCAGTGGAATTGCTTGTCTCTCTTCTCTTACCTGCTGATGCCAAAAAGGGGGAGAAGGTACTTAAGTTCAAATGCAAAACTGTTAAGACACTGAAGGGGAAGGATGATGAAAAAGATGACCAGGGAAACTCTGGAATGGGTGGAGGTCATAGTCAAGGTAGAAGTCTCTCATCAAGAAGAGCTGAAGCTACAGGTCCTAGAACAAGTTCTGATACTGGAAAAAGAATTACTTCTGACACTGGTAAAAGGATAAGTTCTGATGAACTTTTGGATCTTGATGAAGAAATTTCAAGACAGATATTTCTGAAGGAAAATCCAGGAATGGACTTTGAGAGTCTATTGGAAGAAGAAGCTAGACTTAAGTCAGAAAAAGTTAACTCTAAATCTGAAGCTTATGTTGGTAAAAAGAAACTTCTAAAGGCCAAAGGCATTGTGATAAAAGAAAGGACAAATATTGAGGCAACCAAGGCCAAATCACAATTGCAGATAGATCCAAGGTCTAAGGGCAAAGAAAAAGTTGGTGAACCTATAAAGGTTTATGTGCCTCCTGTGGATGAAGAAATTTCTTTTGAAGATGCTGATCTTACTCTTACTTCAAGAAAGATTTCTAAGACAACCTCTGACATGGCTCAAGTTGTTTAGAGTCAAGATATAGTTAGTTCAGATATTACAAAGAAGCAAGTAACCTCTGACATAGCTCAAGTTGACTTGATATCAGAAGATAAGGAAAAAGAAACCTATGACATTGCTCATGTTAAACCTTCAAAGATACTCCTACCAGGTTTCACCAAAGCTAAACAGACTCAACCTTTGAAGACTACTGCAAGTGGTTTTGAAGCAAGAGTGGTTACTGGAAAGGAAGCAAGAGATAAATCTGGATTGGGTAGTGCTGATGAAAGAAGAGTACAGAACACAACCAATGATCCAACTTCCTTAAGTGAACCAGGTGTTGGAGCAACTCCTGAAAGATTGAATCAACTAGAATTTGTACAGATGGTTTACCATACCTACTTGAAAGAACACATCTTGTTATACTTCATGACAGATAGTAGGGTTTACCACATAAGGGAAAATGCTATTCCACTGAAGTATTTTGAAGAACTGGAACATGTTTTATTTTTACTTCAAGTGAATGACAGAATAACAGAAAGTGCTACAAACTATTTGAAAACTCAAATTCAGAGATAGAAAAGGCTTTATTCTGTAAAGTCTGACAGCACATATCTTCCAAAGTACAGAGATCACAAGGGTGATATTGTTGAGATGAAGCCTAACTCTACTAAGATTATAACTACCTTTCTGGGTTATACGGCTGTAGAATTCAATCTTGAGTCTGACAAGGCATATTTGATCAGACTGGATCAGGACATAAGGAAAGCTAGAATTAATGATCTCAGGGCTGCTATCTTCCAAACTGGTGAAGATTCTGCAGAGCTTAAAGATGTTAAAAGGAGGATGATTGATGAACTCAGATATGCTGAGAGATGTTTGTTAAAGAACTATCTCAGAACAACTCCTGATATCAGAGAGATCAGAAAGTGAAGCCAACTCAAGATCTACAACTGCTCAAATTCTGATGTGAATACAGAGTGAAGTTGTTATCAGAAGTTAAAGTTGGTAAAGCTTTAAGGACTGTAATTTGTAGTTATCTAGTCAAATTCTCATGAATTTGTACTTAATGTTTTTGACATCATCAAATATTTGATAAACTTTTATATTATGCTAATTTACAAGTTGGGGAAGATTGTTAGATATATTTGATAATGTCATGACTAATATGATTTATGTTTATTTTTCATATCTTACTTAAACAGGACAAATCAGTACTTAACTGAAATCAGCACTTATACTGAAGTCAGAACTTAAATCATCAGTACTTAAGGTTCAGGAGATATTTATCAGAAGATAATATCAGGACTTAAAGGAAACATTCAGATAAGGAAGGCGGCTGATTGAAGAAAGAGAAGATCGAGACAAATGTAAGAAGAGATATGCATGAAGAAGGAATTCTATGAAGAATATAATACTTGGAAAAAAAGATATCTAATTGATATATTTTAGGAAGAAAAATTATATTCCATATCAATTAGCGATTATCTTGTAACTGTGTAGTATATAAACACAGACATAGGGTTTACACTATAAATGTTATCATTATCGAGAATATTGTTTATTGTAACCCTAGCAGCGCTCGTAATATTTGTTCATCACTGAGAGAGGACAGTTCCATATTGTAACAGAGTTTATTGCTTTGAATAAAGTCTATTTTCTGTTACTTGTGTTATTTGAATTCGATTTGATTGTGCTATACACTGTATTCAACCCCCTTCTACAGTGTGTGTGACCTAACATTCTAAATCAGTTTTGAGAGATTTATTCAATTTTAGCAATTCATATCTAACATAAAAAGCATCATCTCTCTCTTTCTGAGTTTGATGGAACATAACTAACTTTTTTTTCTAAATAATCATTCCTTTTCTTATAAGCAAGATTTTCAGAAGTTAATCTTTCACATGTTAAAGTTTGATCTTTGTAGCTAATAAACATGGTTTTAAGATATAATCCCAACTCAGTAATATCATCAGTATGAAAGGCATAAGTTGTTTGAGGTACCTTTAATTCAGCAGTTTCAAGGCTGCCATCAGCATTTGCCATTAAAGCATAATCCACCTCATCTTCAGAATCTGAAGAGTCTGTCCAACTTTTCTTCTTTGTGACAAATGCCTTGCCTTTGTCACTCTTTCCTTTCTTGTAGTCAGAAGATATATGGCCTCTTTCACCACAATTCTAGCATTTAAATTTTGAGTTATCTCCTCTGTCAGACTTTGCACTTTTGCCTTCATACTTTCTGAACCCTTTCTTATCAGTACTTCCACCTTTCTTGAAAAACTTCTTTCCCCTTCTAAATTTCATGTAGGCTATCTTTGTGATACCCTTCACCATAAGAGCACACAATTTCATCATCTCTTCATCAGCATCTATTTCAGGTAAACTTTCATTTTCTGAATCATCATCATAAGAACTTGATGATTCTGAATCAGACTTTGTGATGAGAACTTTTCCTTTGCCTTTCTTTAAGACAGCCACTTTGGGGAATTCCTCCTCAGCCTTGAGAGCAACTGTCCTTGACTTTCTCCCTTGTCTCTTGCTTCTTTGATCCATCTCAAGTTTATAAGTCTTGAGCATACCATAAATTTCATCAAGAGTAGTTTCATCAAAAGCATAGTTGTGTCTTATAATAGTAGCCTTCAAATCCCAACTTTCAGGAAGAGCTAAAAGGAATTTTAGATTTGAATCTTCAAGATCATATTCCTTGTCTACTAGTGACACATCATTCAAGAGTTTGGCAAACCTGTTATATAAGTCAGTTAATGACTCATCACTTTTTGAGTCAAAGTGCTCATACTCTTGAGTGAGTATAGTCCTCATGTTCTTCTTGATTGCATCAGTTCCCTGACATCTTGTCTTCAAAGCATCTCATATCTCCTTTGCAGTCTTGCCATGAATTATCCTGTTTGACATGATATTATCAATGGCATTATGCAGCAGATGCCTTACCTTTACATCCTTGGCAATGGATGAGATATCTTCAGCTGTATACTCACTTTTCTCCTTTAGTATGGTCTTTGCTGGCTGATCTGCAACTACAACAGAGAGCTTGGTTGGCTTATGCGGTCCTTCATTAATTCTGTCAAGGTATTCTGGATCTGTAGCTTCCAGAAACATAGCCATCTTCACTTTCCATATGGGGTACTCAGAAGGTCTCAGTATGGGAACCCTAATAGTCTCATATCGACTGTGGATTTGAGTCTTTTGAGTTTCTTCAGTTTTGGCGGGCTTGGTTGGATTTTCCAGCTTCTTCAGATATGATTGTTTTGGATCTTTATTGTATGTGTGTTAACAGATAGGCTCTGATACCACTTGTTAGGTCACACAACACTGTAGAAGGGGGTTGAATACAGTATAGAATACAATCAATTCGATTTCGAACACAAGTAACAGTAAACAGATATATTCGATATAATAAACTCTATTACAATGGAACTGTTCTCTCTCAATAATGAACAAATATCATGAGAGCTACTAGGTTACAATGTATGATCTTCTCGATAATGGTAACACATATAGTGTAAATATATGTCTGTGTTTATATAGTACACAGTTACAAGATAACTTTTAATTGATATGGAATATAATTTTGTCTCCTAAAATATATCAATCAGATATCTTATACAAGTCTTTAAGTCCTCTAACTCTTTCCATGCATATCTTCTTTTGTATTAGTCTCGATCTTCTTTCCTGTAAATCAGCTTCCTTCCTTAATTGTTAGTCCTCCAGTACTTAATTTCTGATATCCATCTTCTGATATTTATCTTCTGATAATCTAAGTCCTGATATCCTTAAGTTCTCACTTCCAGTAAGTACTGATTTCAATAAGTACTGATTTCAGTAAATACTGATATTTCCTGTTTGTTAAGATCTGAAAACTAAACATGAAACATATTAGACATGACATCTCAAATATATCTAAGACATCAGGAAACAATAGTGGTACTAATCAAAGAAATAACAGAGAATTCATGGATCAAGGGGGAAGGTTCATCTTCGAGGAGTCAACTTCCATCTGCAAAAAAATGGCCTAAGTCACGCACACCTCACTTAATCATTTGAAACCCTGACAGTGGTGTAAGAACAAGAAAAACCACTCAGAATGAATGTCTCTACCATTCTTTTCTATCTTAAACTGAACCTAAAAAGGTTGAAGAAGCTCTGCAAGATGCTGACTGGGTCACAGCAATACAAGAAAAGCTTAATGAATTTGAAAGGAACAAAGTCTGAACTCTTGTGCCAAGACCAAAGAACAGATTTGTAGTTGGCACAAAGTGGGTGTTTAGAAACAAAAATGATAGTGAGGGCACTGTTACAAGGAACAAAGCAAGACTCGTTGCAAAGGGTTACTCATAATAAGAAGGCATTGATTATGATGATACATTTGCTCCAGTTGCAAGGCTAGATACAATAAGAATCTTTCTTGCCTATGTTGCTCACAAGAAGATTAAGGTGTTCCAAATGGATGTAAATAGTGCATTCTTAAATGGTGAACTCGAAGAGGAAGTTTATGTTGAACAACCTCCAGGGTTCATTGATCAAAGATATCCAGATCACATCTACTTACTGGATAAAGCACTCTATGGACTGAAGCAAGCTTCAAGGGGATGGTATGAAACACTTGCTCTATTTCTGCTAGAGAGTGGTTTCACAAGAGGTACAATTGATAAAACTCTCTTTTATAAATACCATGGTAAGGACTTGTTATTAGTACAGATATATGTTGATGATATCATTTTTAGATCTACTAATGATAAACTTTGTGAGAGATTTGCAAAGCTAATGCAGTCCAGGTATCAAATGAGTATGATGGGAGAATTGAGTTATTTTCTAGGGTTACAAGTTAAACAGACTGATGAAGAAATCTTCTTAAATCAATTCAAATACACCAGAAATCTACTCAAAAGATTCGTAATGCAAGTCTGCTAAACTGCATTAACTTCTATGGCCATTGCAACCAATATAGATTTAAATACTGGTTCTTCAGTAGATATAACTAACTACAGAGGTATGATTGGCTCACTCCTATATCTCATTGTTAGTAGTCCTATTCATGTATGCTACCTGTCTCTGTGCAAGGTTCCAAGCTGATCCTAGAGAACCTCATCTATTAGCTGTAAAAAAGAATTTTTAAGTATCTCAAAGGCACCATGAATCTAGGATTATGGTATCCTAGAGATTCAGATTTTAAGCTAATTGGATATTCAGATGCTGATTTTGTAGGATGCAAAATAGACAGGATAAGCACTTCTGGAAGCTGCCAATTCCTTGGTGGCAGATTGGTTTCCTGGTACAGCAAGAAATAAAAGTCAATTTCCGCATCAACTGCAGAAGCAGAATACATTGCTGCATGAAGCTGTTGTGCTCAGATTCTATGGATGAAGAATCAATTACTGGATTATAGGTTAGACTATTCTTCTATTCCTATATATTATGATAATCATAGTGCTATTACAATGACAGGAAATGCAGTGCAACATTCAATGACTAAGCACATCAGTATCAGATACCATTTCATAAGGGAACATGTGGAAGCTGGTACAGTGGAATTGGTCTTTTTTCAACATATTAGCAAGTAGCAGATATTTCACCAAGCCTCTTTGTGAAGCTACATTCACAAGATTGGTGAATGAATTGGGAATGATTTCAGGACAGTTCTCAAAACTCTGATAATTAAGTCTGCTGATATTATTGAAGCGTGGTATCTTATTATTTGTCAGTACTTGTTAGATATTGATTCTTATGCTAAATCTTGATGCCATGATAGCAAAAAAAATTATGCTAAATGGTTTTATATTAAAATTGCATGTTGAACTACTGAGTTTGTTTACATATTCTGTTATTAGTTAAACTTTCTTTGACTAATAGATTATGTCAGTAGTTGATAAGTCCTGATAATTATAATTAAAATGCTGATAATGATCAAGACTTGATTGTTATACTTTTTTGATTATTTTGAACTTGTTCGAAATAAATTGTTAAGCAGTATTTTTAATTATACCGTAAGATAGTGGAATATCTTTTAGTTGCTTAAATGGGTTAGTTCTTATGCAAGTATCTTGTAATACTTGAGTATTTACATTAGGAATGGTAATTTGAAGAGAGAAATTACTTTTTGCTTACCTAGATACGCGTAATCGTGTATTTGCATTATGGTCAATTATTACTTGGTAAATCAAAGAGTCTCTTCAGCTTTTAAACCTTTTTGGTATAAATACAACCGTCCACTCTTATTTAATATTAATAGAGCTTCTTCAGTTTTTTTAGGCTCAATTTGAGACCGAAAGCATGCATCCATGCATTCATTTACAGTGGCACTTTTAGTCCTCACTTCATCATCAAGATCACCAATTATAGTGTCTCTTGTATGACTTCTATCTCATTTTATGGTGTGATCATTTTGATGACTAGAATTGTCCTCAATTTCTTTATTGTTGGCATGACTTCCAAACTATCATCTCTTTCTCCCCCTAAATTTGTGCCATCATATTCAGGTGAGCTTCTTTCTTGAGATGAATTCACATTATCAGAATTCACTGGTTCACTTATTTCTTCTTACACTTTATTGTCTGCATTATTTTCAATTTTATCTTCAGAATCACTGTCAAGATTGAGATTATCAAATTTTAAAGCTTCATCTTCATTTTCATCAAGGCACTCCAAGCCTGAATATTCTTTCATCGTCAAATATCATATCTTCTCTCTCTATTATATTTCTTTTTTCTAGCATAAAAACTCTATAAGCAGTCATTTCCAATGAATATCCAAGAAAGATAACTTCAAATACTTTGGAGTCAAATTTCCCAACATACTCAGAGTTGTGTTTCAACACAAAACACTTGCTTTTAAACACATGAAGATGCTTAAGAGTAGGCTTCCTTTTTGACATGATTGAGTAAGGTGACTTGCCAAGATTCTTGTTTACTAAATATCTGTTTAGAGTGTAATATGTTATGTTAACAGCTTCTTCCCAAAAACTGGTTGGCAACTTGACATCCTGCAACATTATCATTGTAGATTCAACTAGAGTCCTATTCTTTATTTCAACCATACCATTCTATTGAGTTGTTCTTGGAGCAAAAAACTCTTGAGAAATGTCTTTGTCTTTACAGAATTCACTTAGAATTTGCATTTCTGAATTTTGTACCATTGTCACTTCTCAATCTTTTGACAAAATTTTGATCATCAACTTGCTTTTCAATCTTCTTTATATTTTCAATGATGATGTGTGGAGTATCATCTTTTAAATGCATCAAATCCACCCAAGTGTACCTTAAGTAGTCATTCACCATCGCCAGTGCATACTTCTTTCAAGATATGGACATGACATTTATTTGGCCAAATAAATCCATGTGGATAAGTTATATTGGAGCATTGATGGAGTTCACGGCTTTGCTTTTGTGACTAGAACTTTTCATTTTGCCTTTTTGACAAGCTTCACAAACTTCATTTTGAGCAAATTCCAGAGCTAGCATATCTTTCACCAGTTCTTTTTTCACCAAGGTGTTATTTGCTCTATAGTTTAAGTGAGAGAGCTTCTTGTGCCAGAGTTTGCTTTAATCACTTGATTCCTTGGTATAGAAGCAACATATCATGTCCTTATTTATTGAGTTCATGTCTACAACAAACAAGCTTCCTTTTCTTACTCCTTTCAAAGCAACTTCACTAGTCTTCTTGCTTGTGATTGAGCAATCCTCTTTGTCAAAAATAAGCTTGAAACCTTTGACTGTAAATTGAATGACACTTAATAGATTCACTTCAAGATTTGCAACTAGTTCTACATCTTCAATGACAACATTTCCATGAATCAAAATGCCATATCCCATTGTGAATCCATTATTGTTGTCGCCAAAGGTCATCAAAAGTTCAACCATCTCCTCAAACTGTGATAGCAGGGCTTTATCACATGTCATGTGTCTGGAGCATCCACTATTAATGATCCACATGACTTTATTCTTCTTGCCCTTCATATAATGATGTTTATGTGTGTTTAGCTACCCAAGCAATATTGGGCACATTCTTCTTCTTGATAGAGTTAGCAGAAGTAGAACTTGAACATTCAAAAGAAACATCATTCTTAGTTTGATTAACATTTTTTTTCTTTGATCACATATCTAACATTCACTTCTTTTAGATCCTTTCTCAACTTATGACAACTTGTCATAATTTTCATATTGCATGGAATGCAATCAAACTTGTCACATAAAGAGTAGGGGTCATTTGTTTGAGCCTCATTGTATTTGCAAGCTCCTTACTTTGGCTCACTAACTGTTAGATATTGAATACAACACGAGGGGGTGAATGTGTTTTAGATATTTTTAACTCTTTTTACAATTATTTGGAATGGTGAACAAAGCTGTCTAATTTGTAGAGATATTGTGTTTTGACTGAATAGACAAAGCATGCAAAATAAACACAGTATTTTCAAAACTCACTTAACTTTGTCTTAAAATTAAGTATGTCTTGCTTTAATCCTGGGTTCTTTGTAAGTAAAGAACTCATCTTCTTTCTTGAGAGAATTATAAGAAAAACTAGATCTGTTTGTTACATCTAAAATAAAGGACCAGTGTTTAATTTATAGATTATTAAACACATGTTTACACAACATGCAATAAGATGTACTAAACCCTACTTTAAGTTATCTCTAAATCTTTCTATTTCTAGTTTAGTGAATCTTTGCAAATCGTGTAGGTATGTGACTTTTCTTTATCAGTTAATCTTGGCCTTTGATCTTGCACTCTTCAAGCTGCTTTTGTAGACTTTTCAATCTAAGTGATTAGATAATTTGTTAATTGATAATATTGAATATTTAACTTGTCTGCATTCTGTACTTGAGATTCATATCGAGATCTCCGGTTTGTTGTATAGAGAACTGACATCTCGATAAGTATAATGGCTTATCGAGATCTCTTAGTTCTCTATAAGTGTCTTAACTTGTCGAGGTCTCTGAGTTCTCTATAAGTCAATTTGGCTTGTCGAGGTCTCTGAGTTCTCTATAAGTAACTTTAACCTGTCGAGACCTCTGAGTTCTCTATAAGTGAACTTGGCTTGTCGGGGTCTCCAAATCTCTGCATGTAGAAATGACTTGTCGATATCTCTGAGATTTTTAATGAGAAATTGACTTGTCGATATCTCCAATATTCAGATCTTCATTTACCTTGTCGATATCTCCTAGTTCTCTATATGCAGGAATGAATTATCGATATCTCCAATCTTCATATTTTCATTTGACTTGTCGATATCTCTGAGACTTCTCTATAAGCCATTTTGGACTTCTCGATAAATCATTTCGGAGTTCTCGAATGACTTCTCTATATGACTTGATCTGTGACTTGTAGATATCTTGACTTAGAATATTTTTCCTAAAACAGATTTATTCAACTCCAAGCTTCTTTACCTTTTCTCTAAGGCATGATCTTGTTGATCTTCTTCCAGAGTTTATTCTTAGGCTTGAGACTGTTTATAGAAAAATACTCTAGTCTGATCTTTAACATTTTTACAGACTCAAGTAATACAATACAAAATATAGATTTAGACTATCATACAACTGAATCTTAGGGTTGTCAATATGACTTAGTCTTATTATAGTATAGGCATGTCTTGCTCAATAATCTCCCCCAATTTGTGAGAAGATTTCTTATCAAAGATTCATGCCGGGTAACAAGACTACCCCCAAGTTACAATAATACAATAAAGGTTACATAAAAATTGACAGAAATACAAGTAAAACTTTTATACATTGAGTGATTACATGATTTTGATAAGTACATTCATTACATGAAATCCTCATAGCCTGGCTCCTTTCTAATAAGGTCCTTAAAATTTACTAGAACTTAAAGTTCCTCTATGATTTCAGTTCCTCTTAGAGCTTCCACAAGCTTGAACCACTCATCCAATCAATAACATTCAAATAACCAACTCTGAATCTTGAGCATCTGCCAATTTTTATGTTCAGAAAGTGTCCATCCGTAGAAATTCTGCTCATCCCCTTTGCCTTGAGCTCATTTGATCTTTATTCAAGTCTTGCAATTTCTTCTGCATATTTTCTATCTTTTTCTTCCTTTTCATCCCTTGCTTTTGCATTTCTTTCATTCCTTTCTCTCATCAATACACACAACACAGCCTTCCAAGCCCTTGAAATTGTGTCATTATCCTTCATCAAGCTAATCACTCTTTTAAATTCTGTAGTTGAAAGTGTATCCACTAAGTTACTCAAGTAGAGTGAAGGTACCATCCTGATAATATATTCTAATTTCTGTATAAGATACAACCCTGACTTTGACTATTTTTTAGCTAATTATTGAAAGTAGTCATCATCTGTGATGCACAAATTTAGTGGCAGAAAATCAGTCTAGTCAAAGCAATTCCAGATTGCCCTTTATTCAACTTGTATTTTCTTTGGTTTTCTCCCAACAGTCTCGTAATGTGTTTTGATTGGTAGCTTAAATGAAGGAAGGATTGATATTTTCTTCAGAGTGGTTTGTCTAGAAGTGATTGATATTTTGAGTAGGGTGTTTGCATTTTGTTTATACAGAAGCTTAGGCTTAGAGGTCAAAGATAGTTGAATGTTTGAGCTTGTAGGTTTAGTGGCTTGAGCAAGTTGGATTTGAATTGACTGGACATTTTTCTTTGATCATGCACCATCTTCCTTCTTCTTCTTTCTTCTCTCATCACCCTTCTTCTTGTCTTATCTCTTCTTATCTTCTGTCTTGCTGCCAGTTGCCTTTGAAGGTTGACTTGGATTTGAGCCAGAAGGTTTTTGATCATCTTTCTTCTGCTCATCATCATACAAGTCACCATTTGTATTGATTTGCATTTTGGGCAAATTGGTTTAGAATTTTTCAGATATCTCCCCAGCAACTTGATCATGTCTTCATCTTCAACAGTCTTGTACTACTTTGTCTTTAAGTTTGTCTCCAAGGTCATAATCATTTTTTTGTTTGCCAGGACACTGCTTAGGAATCTGAAAATATTTGTAATGTTTGGTGGTTGGACAGATGTATACCACTCCCTTGCTTGGTTTTAACTATGCTTCTGGAAAAGCAGCTACTTGAGCATTTTTCAATTCATTGAGAAAGAGAGTGTCTTGATGAATCCCTCTGTTAACTTTGTTGATCAGAATGTCCAATTCAGATGCCCTTCTTGTTATGAGATAATTAAAAGACACCTGTATACACCTATCCACACCATAGTCATTTATATTGATAATAATTTTTTTCTCCTGAAAGTTGTCCCTTGTCACCAAGATCACCTTTGTGAAATTTATTGTCTTGTCCAAGGCCTTTTTGTATGTGAAAAATTTGTTGTTTAGAGAATCCCTGAGAGCCTTTAGCAATTCATCAAATTCTCTGCTTAGACTAGGTCCCCCGGTTGCTTTTAGTAGCCTCTCCATTCCAAAATCTACTTGCTATTCAGTTTCCTTGGATTTGCCTTTTTTGAGCCTGGGGATAGATGATCTTAGTAACCTAGCCTCTATCTCCCCCTTAGTCATGTTAGCATTCAAGATGTGAGGTGAGGGGATTTCAGGCCTAACAGCTTTTGGAATTTTAGGAAATGGAATGTTGAGTGCACCCATGATAGCTCCCAATGAGATTGAATTTTGCATTTGTAGATGCTTATAGGAGTCCACCAAGGTTTTGATATCAACCTGTTAAATTTGGACCATAGCTGTGAGTTATGATACTTGAGTTATCAATGACTCATTAGTTGACTGCAAAGTGGAGACTTGAGATTGAAGATCTTGAATTTACAAGTTGGTGAATATTAACAGTGGTTGTTGAGATGCTGAGAATAGAGAGGTGCCAAATGTAGCTTGTACAGCTTCCCTAATTCCTTTCATCAAAAGAGCAGATGGTTCATATCTAATCTGATGGAGTTGATCCAGTTTGTCCCTGATGTCATTATAATTAGTGATTTGCTGCTGGATAACTTCATGTAAGGCTACGAAAGATTCCCGAAGATTCTTGATGCTCTTGTCCACATAAGACAAATCAAACTTGTTCATTTTATCTGTAAATTTAGAGAATTTTTGCTTGATTTCAACCTGAGAAGGAATGATCTCATCTAGCTTATCCTTGACCAGTTTCCTTGTCTTGTCTTGATGATCAACCTGAGTAAATTTTTGAACTTTACCAATGAGGTGAAATGCTTCAAGTTGAGATTTATAGACATATGTGATGGCATCATAAACTTCTTGTGGACTTGGAGTTTTGGAATTACTCCCAAGGATGGTGATGTACTATTCTCTAAATCTGGACAAAACCTCATCCATCTCAAGATGGAAGTTTTTATTCAATCAGGCATCACAGTTGCCATCATGTTCAGCTTTATTAACAATCTTTGTTTTCTATTCTTGAACATATGTCTGATAGAAAAGCATGATAGCTTTATAATCTTGGTTAGACATATATGATGTAAGAAGCTGTTGAGAAATTTGGGCAAGTCCAGACAGCTGATCAACCAATAGATCATTCATTGTTGTTGGTTGAGATTCTGCTTCATGTTGCCACTGAGAAATCAAATGAGGTTGTGCTTGAATAGGGTTAGAGGTAGATGGTTGGTCATTTGGATTTGAGGTGGATGGTAGAGAATCAATAGAACCACCTGTGACAGATTCCACAGTTTGGCTCACAGGTTGATCTGTGGTTATGACAGGGTGTTGTTCTCCACTTGTGGTGGGAACCTCCATTGGAATTGGAGGGGTTTTGATCAGGTTACTGTCATGTACCATGGCCTCAAACCCATGTACTTCTTTCAAAGCATAGTCACTTGAATGTGATGTACTTGCCTCCCCCATAGCATGAACATTGGCAATTGAATTCCTAGCTTCAATTGTGAGTGCAATTTTTAGCTAGGGTTTTGAGGGGAGTTATTCCTTCAAGAGGAACCTCCAATTAAATTAGAGAGGATTTAGATAGCTCCCCCTCAGGAGTACTACCCCCAAACCTTACAACTTGTGAAGGTTGATTTGCACATGAAGGTGTATTTGAAACCACCACAGGATCTTCAGTAAAAACTAATGAAACCCTTGTGTTTGTGTTGGTGTCATCAAGATCTACCCTGGCATGTAGCCTCTCACCAACTAAATTTGGTTCCTGGGTGTTGAGCACAGTCTCATGAACTGTGTCACTTGAAATTGGCAACACTTGAGATGTAGATTCAAGTTTTTCATTAAACGAAAAAAAATATTAGAAATGAGATTTGTGATTTCAGAATTGAGCTTTGGCAGCTCCCCATGAATAGATAAGCGAGCTTGAAATGATGTGCTCTCAATGTGTGTGTCATCCTTATTTCTTCTTTCATATGCTTGAGTTTGCTCAAGTGTTGGTGCAGACTCTTTACAAGGTGCATTAGGGTGGATGCTTTGTTCAATAGACACCTTATTGAGAGGATGCCTCTAGAGTCTGTTTTATGCCCTCTTTTGCAACTACATCCTTTTGAGAGGATACAGAGGTAGCTTGAGTGGTCTGCTTAACCTTCTTTAGTTTCTTGACCAAGGTTGACTCTAGTTCTGTTTGATCCTCACCACTCTCATTTATCATAGTCAAAGGTGCCTGCATTCTCTTCTTTTTACTCATTTCACCATTTTGAGAGGATGAAGTGGTTGGTTTCCTAGCTTCTACTGGTAAAGAAGAAAGGGTCTCATCTTGAGAAGGCCCCTGTTGGTGTTCCTGTGTTTATTCTTCCATAGGTACAGGAGCCATTACTGAACTAGTTTTGACTGTAGAACTCATTCCAGGCATTGGGTAAGGGTAAGTCTTGAATCTCTCCAACATAAATGAAGTGATTCTAAGACTTACAAGTACCTTGTTCTTTATAATGAGTGAACCAAATAGAACTTTAGACACTTGTTTACAATTGCTTATTTTAGTTCTATCTATACCATTAAGCATATGAATGTAATGCACTTTATGATTTAAAGAAGATATTATAAATATAGGAAGAAAAATTTCTTTACCTCTTAATGTCAAAGGCATTATGAGCCTGGTGATGAGCTCCTCCATTATCAGATGTCCTACATTGAGGTGTCTGTTATGAGCCATAGAAAACACCCGCTTCTAAACAATACTTGAAATGTTGTCATGTCTTGTCTTTCTAAAGGTGAATGCTCTCACAATAGAATCAAACAAGAAAGACCATTCCCTCCTTAGGTACTTCTTGTTCAGGTTAGCCAGGTTGATTCTTTCACTTTAGTTGATGAAGTCCCAATGAACTCAGCTATCTCATCTTGTGTTGGAACCTCCACCAAATTTTCAGTTGGGATGCCCAAAGCTACACTGATATCAACTTCAGAAAATCCCACCTGTTGGCCTTGAATGGAGTAATTAACCACCATGGACATAGCTTGGTTCTCATGCCCTATTATTCTTATCAGAGCTGTGCTCCAGAAATCCCTTAGAACATCCAAGTACAGTACTGGATTTTCTGTTAGAGCACCTGTAAAGTAAGTTTTAGAAAGAAACTTCATAAAGCTCTTGAAACTATCAGGAGCTTAATTTGCATCTGTAAAAGAAAGATAATTGGTGCCCTCATTTGGGATGAAAGATGTAACTAAGTTTGATTCCATTGGAATAGTTTAAATTTGAGTGGGTAAGAAAAATTAGAGAGAAAGAGCTTGAAATGAGTGAAAACGGTTTGGATTTGGAAAAATTAGGTCACTTAGAGATCTCGAAGGCGTAAAGAGGTGTAAGTCCAGATATCTGGGTATTTATAGTAAAAGGTAAATGACTTATCGAAAACTCAAAATAAATGTTTGGAATTTGCTTATCGAGAAGTCATATTGAGAGAATAGATACATATCGATATGTCATTTTCCTGACTCTTATCGAGAACTAGAAAATGACTTATCGAGATGTCAAATAAATACTCAGTTTGTCCAGAATGGACTGAAATATTCCAAATTATTATTGATTAAATCAATATAAAATTAAAATGAATTTATTTCAAAAGTATCATGCTGAAAATAATTTATCAAATAAAATTATTTCAGTCTGAGTTAAAGATAACTTTAAATTGTACTTGTAGAGAACTCAAAATAATTCACTCGAGATCTCTACAGTACTTAACGAGAAGTCATAGAGTGACTTATCGAGATGTCCATTCGAGAAGTCTGGTAATGACCTTATTCAAGAAGTCATAACGACTTATCTAGATGTCCACATAAAGTCTAACAAAGATTTATCGAGAACTCTATCGAGAGGTCAAACTAAATTATCGAGATGTCCACTCGAGAAGTCCAAAATAGAATTATTGAGAACGACTTCAAGAAGTCTAAAAATGACTTATCTAGAAGTCAATTAGACTTATCGAGAACTCAGTCTATATGTACTTTTGCTGCTTTTCAGGTCTGTCTTTTATTAACTTCATAAATTGAAGATATGAATTAATCAAAGAGACAGTTTACTTAGAATTTGAAAAATTTTAAGTTATCGAAAGTAAAATGAAAAATAAAAATGCAGAAAATCTAAAATATTTATAATTTATATTCCAGTTAATTTCCAATTAATCAAATAAATTTTGATTTATCAGAAATTAATCTGCTGCAAAACATTAGTTGAGTTCTTGCCTTTAGGGTAAAGAATTAAGCATACCAATTTCACTTACAAGTCTAGTGAAAGTAGCTTCATCCAAAGGTTTAGTAAAAATATCAGTTAATTATAATTCGGTTGGAACAAAAAATAGCTCAATGGTACCCATGTTTTCTAATAAAATGGTACCTTACATCTATATGCTTTGTCCTAGAATGATTTATCGGATTAGCAACAATAGATATGGCACTAGTATTGTCACACATAATTGGAATTTTGTTTAACACTAGGACATAATCCATTAGCTTATTTCTAATCCAAAGCACTTGAGCACAACAACTTCCAGCAGCTATGTATTCAGCCTCAGCTGTAGAAGTTCACACAGATGGTTGTTTCTTGCTATACCAGGATACAAGTCTTTGTCCAAGGAATTGACAACTTCCACTAGTGATCTTTCTATCAACCCTGCATCCATCAAAATCTGCATCTGTGTATCCAACAGCTCCAAATCTTGTTCCCTTAGGATACCATAATCCCAAGTTTCGAGTCCCCTTCAAGTATCTAAAAATTCTCTTTACATCCATCAAATGTAGTTCTTTTGGATTGGATTGAAATCTTGCACACATACATGTTGCAAATATAATATATGGTCTACTAGCAGTCAAATATAGCAAAGATCCAATCATTCCTCTATAACCTGAATTGTCTACACTTTTTCCTTTCTTATCTTCATCCAACTTTGTAGCTGTAGACATAGGTGTTGATGCAGGTGAACAATCAACCATACCAAACTTCTTCAATAGATCTTTAACATACTTGGTATGGCTGATGAAGATTCCATTACTTCTTTGACTGACTTGAAGTCCAAGAAAGTAACTTAACTCTCCCATCATACTCATTTCATATTCACTCTGCATGAGTTTTGATAATCTTTGACATAGCTTTTTATAAGTAGAACCAAAAATGATATCATCCACATAGATCTGAACTAGGATCATATCACCACCATGCTTTTTGTAGAATAGAGTCTTGTCAATAGTACCTATGGTGAAACCATGTTTAATCAAAAATTCTGACAGTGTGTCATACCGTGCTCTAGGTGCTTACTTTAGTCCATAGAGAGCCTTTATAAGTTGGTAAATAAAATATGGAAATTAAGGATCTTCAAAGCCAGGTGGTTGTTGCACATAAACTTCTTCTTCCAACTCACCATTTAGGAATGCACTCTTAAAGTTAAAATATGCAGCAAATGCAAGAACGATTCTTGTTGCTTCAATTCTTACAACTGGAGCAAAAGTTTTATCATAATCAATTCCTTCTTCTTGTGGGTAGCCTTTTGCAACCAACCTTGCTTTGTTTCTTGTCACAATCCCATTTTAATCCATTTTGTTCATGAACACCCCTTTTGTTCTGATTACAATTTTGTTCATTGGTGCCAGAACCAACTTCCAAACTTTATTCCTTTCAAACTGATTTAGCTCCTCTTGCATAGTAGATATCCAATAAGGATCAAGTAGGGCTTCTTCAATTTTTTAGGCTCAACTTGTGACGGAAAGCATGGATGTAGACATTCATTTGCAGTTGCACTTCTATTCCTCACTCTAGCATTTGGATCACCAATAATTTTTTCTCTTGTTTGAATCCTGTCCCATTTCCGGGTGTGAGTTTGTTAATTTGAGTTCTATGCATCTTCATTATTGGCATGACTTGCAGAACTTTCTCATCTTTCTCCCCCCGAATTTGTGTTATCAAATTCAGGTGTTTGAGATGAGCTTCCATTTTCATGATTCACTTGTTCAGTTGACTCTTCACCATTCTGTTGCTTGTGTTGACTTCAGCTTCATCTTCAGAATCACAATCAATGTTGAGATTTTCAAATTTAAGGGCATCGACTTCATTTTCATCAAGGCATTCCATGCTTGGACACTTGTCATCATCAAAAGTCATATTTGTACTTTCCATAATTTTCTTTTGTTCAAGCACATAGACTTTGTAGGCAGTTCTCTTTAATGAATATCCCAGAAAAATTGCTTCAAAAACCTTAGAGTCAAATTTTCCCACATATTCAGAGTTGTCTTTTAAGACATAACACTTGCTTCCAAACACAGGAAGATGCTTCACAGTAGACTTTCTTTTAGATAAGATTGAGTAGGGTGATTTGCCAAGATTCTTGTTAATGAGATATCTATTTTGAGTACAACATGTAGTGTTGACAGCTTCTTCCCAAAAACTTGTTGGGAGTTTGGCATCCTGCAGCATTGTTCTAGAAGCCTTTACTAATGTTATATTCTTTTTCTCAACTACCCCATTTTGCTGAGGTGTTGTACCAGTTGAGAATTCTTGAACAATGCTCTTGTCTTTGCAGAATTTAGTTAAATTTGCATTTCTGAATTCTATGCCATTATCACTCCTCAATCTTTTCACACAATTCTGATCTTCAGCCTGGTTCTCAATATTCTTGATGTGTTCAATTATGATGTGTGGAGTTTTATCCTTCGAATGCATAAATTCTACCCATGTTTACCTTGAGTAGTCATCCACCATCACAGGTGCATATTTCTTCCTTAAAAATTGACAAAACATTAATTGGTCCAAATAAGTTCATGTGAATAAGTTGCAAAGGTGGACGTATGGAATTCACAGTTTTACTCTTGTGACTTGACTTCTTCATTTTGCCTTTTTGACAAGCCTCACAAACTTCATTTTGAGCAAATTTCAGATTTGGCATGTCTCTCGCTAAATCCTTTTTCACCAGGGTGTTGATTGCCTTGTAATTTAGGCGAGAGAGCTTTTTGTGCCATAGATTGCTTTGTTCTACGGATGCCTTGGTGTAAAAGCATCAAATTTCTTCCTTATTTGCTGAGTGTAAATCTGTAACAAACAAGCTTCCCTTTCTTACTTCTTTCAGAGCAACTTCACTAGTCTTTTTGCTGATGATTAAGCATTCTCTTTTGTCAAATGTAACATTTAATCCTCTATCTGTGAATTGACTGACCCTAAGGAAATTTACTTTCAAACCAGCAACCAGTGCTACATCTTTAATAAAAACATTTCCAGAAATTAATTTTCCATATCCCATTGTGAAACCTTTGTTGATGTCTCCAAAAGTCACTAATAGGCTAGCCATCTCCTCAAACTGTGATAGCAGGGCCTTATCGCATGTCATATGTCTTGAGCATTCACTGTCTATGATCCATATGATTTTCTTCATTTTTCCCTGCACACAATGAGGATTAAATGTGTTTAGCTACCCAAACAGTGTTGGGTACTTTTTTCTTGTTAACAGAATTTGCAAAATTAGAGTGATTTGATTCAGAAAGAATGGTGTTTATTGATTGATTTACATGTTCCCTTTTAGTTGCAGACCCAATATTGACTTTCTTGAGGTCTACTCTCAGCTTGTGGTAACTTGTCATCACTTTCATGTTTCAAGGAATGCAATCAAACCTATCACTGAAAGAGTAGGGATCTTTAGTATTTGCTTCATTATACTTGCATGCTCCCAATCTTGGCTCACTAACAGCATTTTTACAAAGGTGAGTTAAATGATTTGTACAGACATATTTCTGACACTATTTCCTAGGAGCATCTGCAAAAAATACAAAGTTATTGCTCTTGTTTATTCCAATCTTCCCATTTCTATTTTTCTTCTTCTTTTCTATATTCGCAGTCTTAACCTCCTTGATAGGCTTCTTGGGGGTTTGATCCATAATGGGCTTCTTCTCAGTTTTAGAAGGTGGAGTTGTTTCTTTGCATTTCTTTTTCATTATCCTCATCAGCTAATTCTTGCTTTATGATCAACTCCTCTTCAGTGAAATTTACTTCACATGCTTTGAACAATGGTGAACCAACCTTTTTCAGCATAGCTGGGACATCTTCACTTACAATTGCTTTTCCCTTGTCACCTTCAACTTTCTTATTGATGTTCAATACATCATAGTCTAAGCCAATATCTATGTTAGCACATGGCTTGTTCTTCTCAAGGTACTGACCAATTAGCTGAGATACATTTCTGAATGATTTTAGGTTCACCTTATTCTTCTCTAGCTTTTCCCTCAACATAACGTCTATCTCAATAGCACACTTTAGCTTGTTCTTTAGATATTCATTTTCTTTCTTGACAGTTTCAAGCTCAACAAGCTGTAGTTCCAAATTTTGTTTTTAAATCTCAAGCTTTTCATTTACTTTTGACAGCCTACTCACTTCCTCAGTAGCTTCTACCATGCTTATATTGACTAGCATTTAAATCAATAGTGGTAAGAGTTGGTACCTCTATTTTTGATGAGGATGACTCTCCTTGCTCCAAGTCCATGAGTGCATATTTTCCAAACTCCTCATCTTCATCATTATCAGAATGATCCCAACTTTTTACTTCTGCAATATAAGTTTTCCCAGACTGTTTCTTCAAGAGAGCTTCATACTTAGCCTCCAGTTCCAAATATTCTTTATCTTTTTTCACTTTTTTAGGCTTTCTACATTATGTGGCAAAGTGGCGCAATTCATCACAATTGAAGCATTTTATTTTTTGATCTGTCAACAGATCCAGTTTTGTAGCCATTTTTGCCGCTAGAGTTGTACTGAGCTTTTCCTTTCCAGCTGCTGTCTTGTTGAATGTCTGTCCTTTGTTCTTGAAGAACTTTGGCTTCTTCACTCTAATATTGAAGAATTTCCTTGCTAGGTAAGCCATGGATTGATCCATCTCATCCAGTTCATCCAAGGTATAGAACTCATCTTCTTCAAGTTCCAGAATGACTTGCTTCTGTGGCTCCTTGTTCTTTTGCTCAACATTTGAGACAATTGGAGTCTGGATTTCTTGTTCATCAACAGATGAATTACAATCATTAATAACTAGTGCACTTGAACCATCAACAATGTGCCTTTGACCAGCTCATAAAGATTTTCTTTGAATCATTTCCAATTCATAGGTTTTTAAAATACCATATAAAACCTCCAATATCATTATGCTCAAGTCTCTTCCTTCTCTTATAGCTATAATTTTATATTCAAGATGGTCTGGAAGGGTGAACAAAAATTTCAAGTTAAAGTCTTCAGCTTCTTAGTACTTTTCATGAAGCTGCAAGTCATTAATCAGCTTATTGAATCTTTCAAACACATAAGTAACACTCTCCTTTGGTTTAGCCATGAAACCCCCATACTGAGACACCATTATTCTCCTTTGGTTGGATCTAACTTCCTTTGTACCTTCACACATAATTTCTATTTTCTCCCAGATCTGTTTAGTCGTGTCACAGTTGACAATATTGTTGTGCATGACATTGTCAAGTGACTCTATCAGAAATAATTGCAGACCACTATCAAGGGAAACTTTTTATTTTTCATTTCTGTATATTTTAAATGTAATAACCCCAATTTTTGGAAAATTTTTGAAACCCTTATGAATAGTGTTTTTGCTGAATGAGAAAACTTTTCATGCCACACTATGTAGGGGTTCTGTTATTGATCTTCTGGGATATTATTAGTACTCTATGTGGTATATAAGTGTATGTAAAGATCGTCAGAATCCAATTTCCGAACACTTTGATTTTTCCCGGAAATCCACTAGATACGGAAAGAATTGAGAAAAAGGTAACAGGATAAAAAGGATTTAAATTAAAGGATTATAAGAGAGGATCATAAAAAGGAATATAATGTATTGAGATAGGTTAAGGGAACCTAAGTAATAAGATCCCGGGTATGATCCCTCAAACGATAAACGAAAACGAAAGTTAAGCGAACCGTATAACAGATCAGCGGTCATTAGGCAAACAATTAAAAGCTAATCAAAGGGATTAGTGGGGATGATGTCATCCAACCAATAGAAAGAGGACAAAGGAGGGGTGATGACATCACAAAGTGATGTAGGCATGACATGGGAAGGAAGGAGGTGTGGTTGAATGAGAACCACACAAATTCAAGGGCAACAAGGTAACTGACTAAATCAAACAACAAAAATCAACCAACCAAAAGCAAAACAAGGCAAAACACAAAAATCTCTCTTCTTCTTCTTCATGCTCTCGGCCCATTTCTTAAAAAATGAAGATCCAAGCTCCACCACTTACTATTTAGCAAGGTAATTATCTAAGCTTCCCCATGGATAGTTACATACTTCCTATAAGTTTAAGCTTCTAATTCCAAGCCAATCATTTTCTATAAATCATGGAAGAAGATGGTGAATAGTGTTTTTCAAGAAATAAAATTTGTGTTCTTGAAGTTTTGTTTAGATTAAGCTTGGATAAGGACTTTAAGGGTGATTCCAAGCCATTCTCTTGATTCTCCACTCTCCAAGGAAGGTATAAACTACAAACCCTAGCTTTAGTTTTGAGTAATTAGGATTGAATGTGTTTGATATAGCATATGTGAAGCATGATGCTTGATTGGTTGAAGTTTGGTTGAGTTTGTAGAGATTAGTTGGTTTTGTTGCATTGTTGGAGTTGTAAATCTTGGTAATTAGTTAAAGAACCTAAGTAAAGCTTTTAGTTCATGTGGGGAATAATTATAAATGGTTAATGTGGATTTGTTGGGGCTGTTATGATGTGGTTTGGAGGGATATTGGTTGTATGATTGATTTGGGGTTGATTTGTGGTTGGTTTTGAATGGTTTAAAATTGGGAAAACGCGTAAACATAGCCGTCGTAACGTCCGATTTTCTTTAGACTATTTTTGTGCATAACATTAGGACCCGAGAACCCCCTGCTAGATTTTGACCATTGCCATGTTTAGATAGTTCATATTACGAGCTTCGTTTTGATATGTAGTTCGTTCGATTCCGATGCACGGTTTAGGAGAAACGACCGTTTCAAGTAACGGCGTTTCGCGAACGAAACTTTCCCTTCGCCTTACTTTGAAACATAGGTTAAAGACCAAAAAGGGTTAATTAATGCATGAAACAATTATGTTAAGAGTGTTAGGCAGTTGGTAAGACACTCGCGAAGGAATCGCCTTAAAACTCGTAAAGGTTAAATTATTAAAAATAGTGGAGCCGAGGGTACTCGAGTGACTTAAGAGAATCAGTAAGCGCAAAACGAGCGTTAGAGTCTGAGTTGGTTAGAGTATAGATTTACAAGTGACTTTGGTTTAATTCCAACTTACTTGTTGTTTATAGGTTACCAGACTCGTCCCGAGCCATTCGTAACCCCCAGTCGCTCAGGCAAGTTTTCTACCCGATATACTGTTGTTGTGATGTAAATATATGTATATGCATTATCTTGTGATAGTGCATGATTGTTATTAGCAAATTTTGCGATATATTGGAGCATGCTGATATGGTATATATGCATGTCTGTTTCGTAATCTGGTTATCTATCTGTTGATTTCAATGCTTATAGTTGCATAATACCTATGCTAGAAATAAGCAAGTAGTTGCGTATACCCTTAGTATAGGGGATAAAAGGTGAACATATTTCTAAACCGGGAGTCGATGTTCCCGAGTATATTATATATATATATATATTTATATATATATGGATATAGTTTTTAAAACTATGGATCGAATAAGGTTTATTCGATACCTTTATTTTACTTAATTGAATATTAATTTGAGTATTCATTCGAGGGCTTATGACTCAGTTTATTTTATTATTTGAATATTATTTGAATATTCATTCGAGGGCTTATGACTCAGTTTATATTATTATTGAATATTACTTGGATATTCATTTGAGGATGTATGACTCCTTTATTTTATGAATATTATTTATAGTATTCATTCGAGGTATTATGACTCCGCTTATTACTTAATAATATTCTTTATTGTATTAAAGAATAAGGTGTCGATAGTCAAACTTATTTTTGAATATTCAAATAAAGATATTACTTTCGTATAAGTATATCTTTGATTATTTGCTATTCATTTCAAGTATAAGTTTTAAAACTTCTACTTCAATTATTTTTATAAAGATTATTCTTTATGGAAATATTATTTAAATAATAATATTCAGATATTTTCTAATATATTGGGACTGATTTATTTTGTTAAATCAGCATCACTCCAAACATTCTTAAAAATATTTTGCGAGTCTTCAAAATGATTTTTTAAAGTTAGAGCGGATCCCAAAACTCATTTTTTTTAAGATCCTCCTTTCGAAGGGGATTTAAATACTCGCTCAAAACCTGAGGGATCCGGCTCTGTGGTGTGTTTTATATTCGCAACAAGGTTGCTGTTTTGATAAATGAATTGATTACTTACCCAACACTCGGGAAGTAAAATTCTTGGAACAAGTTAATCCATTAACAGGCATCGCCTGGGAAATATCGGTCAGTTCTCCTTTCCAAATAGATACTACTTCTTGGTGGAGCCGTATCAACAAGTTTCTACTTGAGGAAAGTGGGGACGAGCTTTACGTTTCAGAGTCATGGATTTCATCTGAACTAGGAGTGGCGTAAGTGGCCGAGTAGCGCCGGCCCAGCCTTATTATATTGGCCCAAATGGCCTGGAAGTTCCGCTAAGGCGGTTCATTCCTTAGGAGTTCAGTGTTCGGTTGACAAGTAAATCCGACAGGTTCTCCTCTACATGTAGAAAATGGTGGGGTTGTACTACTACGACTGATCATCGTAAGTGGTCTTCCTGGCGCGGCAAACTCCCGTAATGAGTTCATCATCCAATTGGATAATTTCTGCAACACTACCCAGAGCACTTCGATAGAAAGGCTACGGTTGGGCGATTATTGAGTGTTGGCAGGGTCAAGTTTTCAAAATGATGTTTACATCAAATGAAGTATCTCGTAAGTTCATTTTATTTTGATAATATTTTAAAGATTTAATCTATTCAAATCTTGCCTTATAGTCTCATCTATGTGATGAACTTTTGAAGCTAATTATAACTTGAACGGTGGTAGTTCAAGTAGTATTAGGGAAAGATATAAGTATATTGGGGTATCTTGTAACTTCATCTTTTAAACTTATATCTAATTAATAATTGTCTTATGAATGACAAAGATTTTCAGAAAAACGTTGAGACAAGGTTAGATATATGAGATCACCTTGCAACGATATTTTTTTTATACCGTTATACACTGGGACTTTGTGTATATTATGCATGGAAGAGGACTTCCAATATTTTGAAAAGTATATATGTATATATATATATATACTGAATATTTTGCGACTTCATCGCATTAAGATATCAACTTGGTTCATTTCTTTTGACCAAGACTTTCATGAGTACTATGAGAAGGCTCATATATTATTAATCATTATACATATTATTTTGGTGGGCTTGCTGCTCACCCTTGCTTTCTTCTTTCATCACACAACATCAGATAGACAAGATGAACCGGACCAATCTTTCGATTCGCAAGAGGTTAGGAGACGTTCTGCAGTTTTCTAGAAGCACTGATGCCGCCATAGCTGAGGTAGGAACTACCAATAGGCTAGGCTTTCAACTTTTGATGTATCAGATTATGTATATTTATGAATTGTAATAATGGCAAAGAAATGTAAATTTATTCAGAAACCTGTTTAAGGTGTATTGGCATATAATTGTGGAATAAAACGACTTGTGATTATTTTTGGATATTCATCTCTGAGACTATAACTTGTGGTGTGTGTGTTTATTGTGGGGTCACAATACAGAGTAGTTGATTATTTATTAAGATTGGGTGTTGTTAAGGGAAATGGAACTCGTTACAACCCGGATCCCCGACCCCGGATTTGGGGGTGTTACAGAAATGGTATCAGAGCTAAGCGTTATAAACCTCAGAGATGATGTGACGTTAAGATAATAAGTTAACCAAGATAATAAGAACTCTTGCCAAGTTCATAGTCGGGCTACCTAACGTAGTACTGACTGTTAAAACCCTTATGGGAACCCTTATAAATATCGTGATAGGAGCGTAGTTCGTTATCGTATATGGTAGCGGAACTCCGAACCCTGAGGTTGAGGAGCAACAACGCGATGATGTTTTATTAGTAATTGGAGATCGGATTGTGGATCCGATAGAGTGTCCTAATGCAGGACCAGATGATGTTGATATTGAGGATGTAGCGGTTGAGGATGTTGTCCTAGAAGGGATAGTTGCTGAGGAGGATCCCATGGAGGATCCTGACAAGAATGAATAAAAGGACCACTGATGAATTGATGACCATGGTTAGGTCGACTACCAGAGGTAGGATTGGTCGGTCACTACCGGAGGTTCGTTCAAGTTGTAAAGATAGTAGCCCCTTTAACGCAGCTTACTCATAAGACTGAGAAGTTCGAATAGACAGAGAAATGTGAGAACAGCTTTTAAGAACTGAAGCAAAGGTTGGTGACGGCCCCTATGTTGGCGTTGCCGGATGGAAAAAGGAGATTTTGTGATTTGTAAGTGACGCTTCGCATAAGGAATTAGGGTGCTTCTTAGCACAACAAGATAATCGCGTCTGCGTCAAGACAATTAAGGTAATATGAAATTCGATATCCCCGCCCATGAGCTTAGGCTCGTGGCAATAGTTTACCCTAAAGATTGGAGGCACTACTTGTATGGAGAGAAGTGCGAGAATTACCTAAGCCATAAGTGCTCTAGTACATTCTTACGTAGAAAGAGCTCAACATACGCCAGAGGAGGCGGTTAGAGCTAATCAAGAATTATGATTGGGAGATTCTTTATCATTCAGGGAAAGCCAATATGGTGGCTGATGCCCTTAGTAAAAAGGAGAGACTCAAGATGATAATGTCTTTTGGAGAGTTTATAAGAGATTTTGAGAAAATGGAAATAGTAGTGAAGGTAACCGGAGCCGGTACCGAAAAGCTGTTTGAGATAGCAATACAGCCCGAATTATTGGAAAAGAACATATTGTGCCAGTAAAAGTGATGAATGAAGGCAGAGAGCCAACAAATAAATATGAGATTAATACCGAGAAAGATGATAAGGGAATAATGTGGTATTCCTATAGAATTTGGGTTCCGAAAGTTCAAGAGCGTAAGGATGAGAACTTAGATGAGAGCCATAGTTTGAGGAATAAGATTTAGAGAAAACCCTGAACGTGATAGTCAGGGAGGTCGCCATCAAGATAGAAGGAACCCATGACATATCGGAGTGGAAAATGAGGATTTTAAATTAAAAGATGACCCCAATTATGGGGAGTAGGATGAAATATTTCATACTAAGGAAATAGAAAGTCGAGTAAGGAAAGGAGACCCGAGACGGTACTCCTATACGGCAATTCATGGACCTGTCTAGATAGAACTTAGACTATTATCCCCAACCACCACCTTGAGGAAATAATGCGATAGGAAATTCTTTCAGGACCTGTAAGTCTCTAAGCTCTCAGAGTTCCAAGGAACAGGTTGACCCAATCGAGGCAAGAGCCTGGCTAAAGGAAATATAGGAATCATTTGAGATTCTAAATGATTGACGAATCTCAAAACGACTGTTTTTGTCACTTACCCTCCTAAGGGAGAGACCACCCGCTGGTGAAAGACCAAGAAAGGCACGGAGCAAGAGATTATAATAAACTGATTTAAGTCCAGTCAATTGTTTTCGGGAAAGTAATTCCCAAAGATAAGGAGATAGTGTAAAAGCTTTAGAGCCAGAACAAAGGCAGACAAGTATGATAAATTATGAATCTAAGTTGTAAAAGTTGTCAAGATTCGTTCTGAGGACACGAATCCAGAATGACGGGATGTTTGAAATCAATGCTTATATTGTGATTGGTTTGTGAAATAATGATAAGAGAAAGGAAAATAAAAAGAAACTGAAGTGGAAAGGAATATAAAGGCAATAGAGTTTGAGGAATGATAAGGGAGTTGGGTATGAGGAAACCCTAAAGACTCATAGCAATAGAAATAGAAAAGTATGTAATCGTCAGGATGATGATGATCCACCATGAGTTAAAATTGATGGTTGAAGGCATAAGAGATACATATATTGTACCCCCTTTAAGTTGGGAGGATTCGAGGAAACCTTGAGATAGTTCGAAGGATAAATATTGAGACACGGATAGACTGAGGAGACAAGAAAGTAAGAAATCAGGAAAAATTGGATGAAGGAAGTGACCTTCAATAATGTGAAATGTAAGACCGGTGGCTCGATACCCAGAAAGGGAGACGCCAGGTATGAGAGATATCAAAACATTGAGATGACTATTGAGATAAACAACAAAAGTAAATAAGGAATTATTAAGAAGAGGTTCACGTTGAACATGACCGATATCTTCCAGAACATCCATGTTATCATTACCAAATCAGGAAAGAAAAGCGGATGACCATTGTTATCTTTTGGAGGCCATATGGATTGACCTCAATTTGAATAAGGATGCTATTATGAAGTTAGGTATAGACTATCGAGGTGGGAATGATGAATAAGATAATCTATCAAGGATATATGACTTGATTTATCCATGGAAGGATGCATGTACCTTTTTAAAGGTGGAATTAAGAATAGATCATCGGTAACTTAAAATGAGTTTTGACAGGATGAGTTTTGACAGGATGAATTGGAAAGGATTAAGGTAATAACAACCTTTAAGAATCAGTGGAGAAATTTTTCAGAAGTATATAGACAATGGTTCTAGTAGTAGTAAATGGTATTTTGATATGCCCTGTATCTAAGGAATATAGGAGGAACGATTCAAGGATAACCCTAGAGGTTTTACAAGGAGAAAGGTAATATTCAAAATTTTCAAGAATAGAAATGTTGATAAAGGAAATATGACGTAATTATATTGATGCCAAGTGAGGCACGTGTTAAACCACGAGAAGGTATGGATCGAACCAGTAATGGTCGAAATTGTTCAGGGCAATTAGGACTTAAGATAAAAGATGCTCTAAGTATAATTGAGAGTCAGTCATGACAGTGATTAACCTCTAAAGACTGAGGCAATAACTTATGGAAAAAAAATGGTGATTTTTTTTTACTCATCAGATTTTAAGGAAAACATCTTCACATAAGCTGTGATTGAAATGAGGTAGAAAATTATTTGGAGGTGGTTAAAATATCATTGACTGTAAGGAAATTGTACTATCAGGAAAGGCCAAAGAGGTGGCCGACACTTTAAAGGTAAGAGGATAATTATAGGTGCCTGTGCCAAAAGAATACAGTGATGATGGTTAAAGCTGTGAAGGTTGTATTATGGTTTGGAAGATTGACATTCCTTCTGATGACTGTGCAATACCCGACCGTAATAGTAGTTGGTAAAGGTTTAATTCGTGTAATCGCCATGAACGGGCTATCTATCTTAGAAGGTCCTATCTTGAGATAAGCCAGGACCATGTTTCAAAAAGGACTAAACAAACCTTTGAGTTAAGTCTTCTATTGAAGGCATATTATTACGAATGGTATTAACCTGCTATCGTTGCTTTGAGCGAAACTCTTCTGCAATTTTATTTGCTTCATGTCATGTATGTATGTCAGGATCATGAGTGTTCTTCATGAATCATGAATGGTGATTATGTTACCTCCTTGGAAGAATTCGATACGATATGTATGGACTCCGTATGGTTAGCTATTAAGACTTCAAGGAAAATGAATGACTACAGTAGGTCAGTGGTGGACCATAGTAAGGCAGCAATGATTCTGCAAGTATTGAGCTGAATACAACCGTGAGAGTTGTATTGGAATGGGTGTTGAGATTGAGTACCACTAATCGGGTCGTGGTAGTGTATAAGTTATCATTGATAGACTAATTAAGTAGAGTATCTACCTAGTGAATAATTATTCTTTCTTATCAATAGAGAGTCGTATTATTATACGAGGAAGGTTGCGGTGCAAGCATAGAATTCTAGTAACGATGATGTATAGAATGAGATCCCAGATTCGATTTTCGATGTCGAGGGAGTTTCAAAGGTGATTGTGTATAAGCTCGAGGAAGAGTGTGGGTCCATAGAATGATGGACGGGATAGCGAAAATATTTAGGCATGGGAAATACGAGGCTATAATGCTTAATGTTGATTTATATACGTATATGATTTGTTCTCCTATGACAAACCTCTATAGTTCAGAGGTAGGTTCCAAGCCAGATATTTTGTGGCAGTATATTTTTTTCATATATACAATTCTCTTCAATTCATTCTTTTCTCTTCTTTTCATTTCATGTAAGCTGAGAAGAACAACCCTTCCAGAAAGGGGAGGTATTGCCGAATGACTATCTATCTGTGTGATAGAAGCCTAGTAGGATACCAGCTATTGTTTAATTGCTTGTCAAGTGCTAAAGGCTGGCCACCTTCTGTACTAACTATGCGATATAACAAGTGTTCATGATCATAGTGATCTCTCAACAAATTCCTTTACTTCTATTTGATTGATCAAATTTTGGAAAATAGAAACAACTGAAAAAGGAGTAATAAAGTGGTGGTAGTATGCGGAATGGGAACACATTCGTGATACTAAGGTTGACGTGGTTATTAAAAGGTTATAGAACGCTAACGAGCAAAAGTATAACCAGTATAATATTAGGAACGGAAGGTAGTAGCGATTACGAACTGGAAAAGAATGGGTATTGAGAAGCAAAAGCTATAATGATTAGAAGCTATGATGAGAGTTTGTGTAATAGACTTGAAAGAATTTGGAATGATCACTTAACGCGGATTAAGTTATCTTACGACAATAGATCATATGTCAGTATTGAGGTATTGCCTTATGAGATCCTTGAGGGAAGACAATGTCGATCTCCCTTATGTTACGATGAAGTTGTAGAGCGCAAGATGCTCGGACCCGCAGTAGTCCAAAGGACCAGGGATATAATAGATCTAATCAGAGGACAACTGGTAGTAACCAGGAAGGACATAAGAAGTATGTCGATTTGACACGAAAGGACAAAGAATAGGAAGGAGGCAACCTTGTATTGTTAAAAGTATTCCCTTGAAAAGAATTAATGAGATTCAGAAAGAAAGGAAAGCTAAGTCCACCAATTGTTGGACCCTTGGATATATTAAGAAGTATTAGGAAGTTAGCATATGAGCTAGCCTTACCCCAGAACATGTAGCAAGTCATAACGTGTTTCACGTATCAATGTTAAGAAAGTGTAATTCGGATGCCAGATAAATAGGGGCATAGGAGCACATAGACATGCAACCAGACGTAACCTATATGGAGCAACCAGGAAGGGTATAGATTAAGAAGGAACGAGTGCTTAAGAGAAGGGTTATCAAACTAGTAAGAGTTTGATGGTAGAACCACAATGTGGGAAAATTTACTTGAGAGTTAGAAAGTGTAATGCTAAGAAAGTATCCCTATTCATTTTCTATCTGATTCCGGGACGGAATCCTTTTAAGGAGGGGAGACTGTAATAACCCCAATTTTTGGAAAATTTTTGAAACCCTTATGAATAGTGTTTTTGCTGAATGAGAAAACTTTTCATGCCACACTATGTAGGGGTTCTGTTATTGATCTTCTGGGATATTATTAGTACTCTATGTGGTATATAAGTGTATGTAAAGATCGTCAAAATCCAATTTCCGAACACTTTGATTTTTCCCGGAAATCCACTAGATACGGAAAGAATTGAGAAAAAGGTAACAGGATAAAAAGGATTTAAATTAAAGGATTATAAGAGAGGATCATAAAAAGGAATATAATGTATTGAGATAGGTTAAGGGAACCTAAGTAATAAGATCCCGGGTATGATCCCTCAAACGATAAACGAAAACGAAAGTTAAGCGAACCGTATAACAGATCAGCGGTCATTAGGCAAACAATTAAAAGCTAATCAAAGGGATTAGTGGGGATGATGTCATCCAACCAATAGAAAGAGGACAAAGGAGGGGTGATGACATCACAAAGTGATGTAGGCATGACATGGGAAGGAAGGAGGTGTGGTTGAATGAGAACCACACAAATTCAAGGGCAACAAGGTAATTGACTAAATCAAACAACAAAAATCAACCAACCAAAAGCAAAACAAGGCAAAACACAAAAATCTCTCTTCTTCTTTTTCATGCTCTCGGCCCATTTCTTAAAAAATGAAGATCCAAGCTCCACCACTTACTATTTAGCAAGGTAATTATCTAAGCTTCCCCATGGATAGTTACATACTTCCTATAAGTTTAAGCTTCTAATTCCAAGCCAATCATTTTCTATAAATCATGGAAGAAGATGGTGAATAGTGTTTTTCAAGAAATAAAATTTGTGTTCTTGAAGTTTTGTTTAGATTAAGCTTGGATAAGGACTTTAAGGGTGATTCCAAGCCATTCTCTTGATTCTCCACTCTCCAAGGAAGGTATAAACTACAAACCCTAGCTTTAGTTTTGAGTAATTAGGATTGAATGTGTTTGATATAGCATATGTGAAGTATGATGCTTGATTGGTTGAAGTTTGGTTGAGTTTGTAGAGATTAGTTGGTTTTGTTGCATTGTTGGAGTTGTAAATCTTGGTAATTAGTTAAAGAACCTAAGTAAAGCTTTTAGTTCATGTGGGGAATAAGTATAAATGGTTAATGTGGATTTGTTGGGGCTGTTATGATGTGGTTTGGAGGGATATTGGTTGTATGATTGATTTGGGGTTGATTTGTGGTTGGTTTTGAATGGTTTAAAATTGGGAAAACGCGTAAACATAGCTGTCGTAACGTTCGATTTTCTTTAGACTGTTTTTGTGCATAACATTAGGACCCGAGAACCCCCTGCTAGATTTTGACCATTGCCATGTTTAGATAGTTCATATTACGAGCTTCGTTTTGATATGTAGTTCGTTCGATTCCGATGCACGGTTTAGGAGAAACGACCGTTTCAAGTAACGGCGTTTCGCGAACGAAACTTTTCCCCTCGCCTTACTTTGAAACATAGGTTAAAGACCAAAAAGGGTTAATTAATGTATGAAACAATTATGTTAAGAGTGTTAGACAGTTGGTAAGACACTCGCGAAGGAATCGCCTTAAAACTCGTAAAGGTTAAATTATTAAAAATAGTGGAGCCGAGGGTACTCGAGTGACTTAAGAGAATCAGTAAGCGCAAAACGAGCGTTAGAGTCTGAGTTGGTTAGAGTATAGATTTACAAGTGACTTTGGTTTAATTCCAACTTGTTGTTTATAGGTTACCAGACTCGTCCCGAGCCATTCGTAACCCCCAGTCGCTCAGGCAAGTTTTCTACCCGATATACTGTTGTTGTGATGTAAATATATGTATATGCATTATCTTGTGATAGTGCATGATTGTTATTAGCAAATTTTGCGATATATTGGAGCATGCTGATATGGTATATATGCATGTCTGTTTCGTAATCTGGTTATCTATCTGTTGATTTCAATGCTTATAGTTGCATAATACCTATGCTAGAAATAAGCAAGTAGTTGCGTATACCCTTAGTATAGGGGATAAAAGGTGAACATATTTCTAAACCGGGAGTCGATGTTCCCGAGTATATTATATATATATATATATTTATATATATATGGATATAGTTTTTAAAACTATGGATCGAATAAGGTTTATTCGATACCTTTATTTTACTTAATTGAATATTAATTTGAGTATTCATTCGAGGGCTTATGACTCAGTTTATTTTATTATTTGAATATTATTTGAATATTCATTCGAGGGCTTATGACTCAGTTTATATTATTATTGAATATTACTTGGATATTCATTTGAGGATGTATGACTCCTTTATTTTATGAATATTATTTATAGTATTCATTCGAGGTATTATGACTCCGCTTATTACTTAATAATATTCTTTATTGTATTAAAGAATAAGGTGTCGATAGTCAAACTTATTTTTGAATATTCAAATAAAGATATTACTTTCGTATAAGTATATCTTTGATTATTTGCTATTCATTTCAAGTATAAGTTTTAAAACTTCTACTTCAATTATTTTTATAAAGATTATTCTTTATGGAAATATTATTTAAATAATAATATTCAGATATTTTCTAATATATTGGGACTGATTTATTTTGTTAAATCAGCATCACTCCAAACATTCTTAAAATTTTTTTGCGAGTCTTCAAAATGATTTTTTAAAGTTAGAGCGGATCCCAAAACTCATTTTTTTTAAGATCCTCCTTTCGAAGGGGATTTAAATACTCGCTCAAAACCTGAGGGATCCGGCTCTGTGGTGTGTTTTATATTCGCAACAAGGTTGTTGTTTTGATAAATGAATTGATTATGTAATATCCCATATTTTCAATATTATTATTATTATTAACTGGAATTATTTATGTGATTTTATGTGAATTTTCGTGAATTATCTGATAAGTGGAATTGATGTTTGGGTGTTTAGATGTGATATTATTTGAGTATTTGAATTTTTATATGTCCAGAATAAAATATAGATAATTGTGATATTTTTCTGGTAATTTTTGGACTGTTAGATAATTTTATATTAATTTATGAATTATTAATTATTTTCTGAATAATTACCAAAATTATTTTATAAAGCCGGGAATCGTCCGACTTCAACCGTTTTTGCGTTTTTACAACCCGAAACTCTTCCGAAAACTCCTTCCTAACCTAATCTGGTAATTCCGGACATTTTCCGTGTTTTGACTTTTTTGATCCGGATTACGGTTTAACCCGTGCGCGGCCCGGCGCAATATTTTCGATACGATAGTTATTTCGGTAATCAATAAAACCCGTATTTTCGAGAGACGGGATATTTTTATATTATTCCCGTATATAATGTTTTATAAAAAAAAACTCGGTTTTGATAATTATCCAATTTTGGTATTGAATCGGATCGTTATTGCAGTTACTTAGCGGCTAAGCAACTAATTTAACGATCCAAAACGATCTAGAACGATCCAATATTCCATAAATATAAATAGCCTATTTCTTATTTCGTTTATTCCGTTTATTCATTTGCAACCAGTTAAAACACCGTAAATACAGAGAAAAACCCGAGAAACCGATACGTTCCCGAGAATCAAACACACGAACGAAGGCGTTATCGAACTCCGATTCGGGCGTGCAGCATATCAAAACGAAGCTCTCGAAATCTTCTTTCTGAATCAATCATCAGTTTCTGCCCAGAAATCATGGTAATTTTCTTATTTATTTATTTATATTCGAATTATTTGATAATTAAATTACGAATTTTTGTTCTTGATGTTGTTGATGTGATTTGATGCTTCCATGTTGTAGAGCATGTTTTTCTGGTCAATTTGGTATATTATACTTCAAAAATAGAGTTCAATATCATGTAGTAATTAAGGTTTTAATTTCTGAAAATTTCTTGAATATGTGTTCTTGGTGTTCTTGGAGAATTCTGAAAATCAAAGCCAATTTTGAAGGTGTTATTGAACACCAAATCACAAGTATGAATATCCGTTTTGAAGCTCTCAACATCCTCTTTCCTATTTGCTTAACAAAATTATCAGAGGATTAATAATTTGTAAAATCGATTTTTAAGGGTAATATTCGAATTTTGGGGGTTTATGATTTAGTGGTTTTTGATTGTTTGTGATGACATGGATGGATTGTAGATGTTCAGGGGTTTGATTTGAGATATAAATCATCGATTTTGGTATAGTATTGAATGAAATCAGACCTGGCCGGAAAAGCTTGGTGGCCGCCGTTAATGGCGGCCGGCCACCTGAGAAGAAGGACGGAGAAGACGATGGCAAACTACAGTTTAGCCATTGTATTTTCCTCCTTTTTACACAACAGTCCCTGGGTTTTAAAAATTCTTAAAAATCAGATTAATGTTTTAAAATGTTTAAAAATCATTTTCCTGTTTTATTATTTTCAAAAGTTGTATTTTCTTTTTATGTTAATTTCAGAAATTGTTTTTAATTATTTTAAAAATTCAAAAAAAAATTTATTATTTTTATTCTGAAAAATTTATTTTAATTCAAAAATAAATCCAAATTATTTAGTTAATTAATTTTAGTTGATAATTAATTATTTAATTAGTCAATTAATTTAAATATTAATTGATTAATTAATTTAATTAGTTATTAATTAATTTTAATTGATTATTTAATTAGATTTAATTATTTAAAATTGATTTAAAAATTCTGAAAAATAGTTTCGAGCTTTAAAATATTATTTTAAATTATTTTCCAAGCTCGATAAATTTTATAAAATTATTTTAGGGTGTTCGAACCCTATTATTTTATTATTAAATGATTCGGAGATTGTTTTTATTCCGAAAAATGTTCAAAAATTCATAATAAATCAATCGTTCGTCTGTTTAATATGAAACGAACGCGTACAGACTCAGAAAAATATTCTGCTTTCAATAAAAATACTTTCGAGACCCAAATCATTTTGTTTCGAAAGGTCGCTTGTTTTACAAGTTATTCTGAGTCGATTATTGATATATAAATCACATTTTTGATCTGATTTCAGTTTTAAACGTATCGAGTCGAACCTTTAGACGAACTGAGTCATATGTGATATGAATTATGTGATACGTGGATTATGTGCTTACGTGCTATGTGAATTATGTGCATATGTGGGTCAAGATTCCTGTGTTTGGCTGATATAATTATGTGTGGGCTATCGTATGGGTAGACGATAGGCTTTTGACGCGCCGTTCGTCAAGTAATTATCATTTAGACAATTAAAGCTATATCTTTTAATTATAGATGCGGATCATTCGAGTTGATCAAGACAAGACGTTGGATAAAGAATGAAATGGAATGGTATTGGATATCTGGCTTCTAGCAATTGCATGAGCAGTATATCAGTAAAGTGTTGAAAAGAAGGACGGTGATGTTTTGAGACAGAATGTCAGAATAGATATGGTTTTGCGAGTGTGACTAACTGCTTAAAACCCAAAGGCAAGTACCCTAACCTCACTTATCATTCAAGTGACGTTTAATTCGATTCATATTATGCAAGTATTTCTATCATCACTTATTGTTCAAGTGATATTTATTTTGAAGCTTATTATGCAAGTATTGCTTTCCCTATTCTCAGTTTAGAATCGATAAATGTTTTACATATCGCTGAATTAAATAATTCTGTTTATGCAAGTATTCTTCCGCTATTCTATATTCAGTGTAGCTAAGTGATTTTACTTATCCAATTATCGGATTTATAAATATTTTGGATTTTAAGAAAAGTGATTTGGTTGCGAATATTCCTACCCAAGAATTGGGGGAATAAAATTATTTCGGGTGTCGAATATTATGACCCCTTTTTCAATAAAATGTTTTAAGATTGGATGGTTACTGGTTGCGTAAGAGGCCGAGGCACCGGTCCAGCGTGAGTTATTATACAGAAGTGTAATACGGAAGTGTAATATCTTACAAGGCTTGTTATGCCTTTTCTTGGCGCCCTATAGGTACCGTATGTCTTCGGGATACGGGTAGTACCTATATTTACGGTATGGCTGCGGGATACCGGTGTTGTTTCGTGACTGATCATCAGGAACAGCATAGTGCATAATTGGTTCCAATCTGAATAGATATCTAAAATTCTTTATTGTTTTGATACTCATAGAATAAATGATTTATCAACTGATTCTGTTTTGGATTAAAAGTGAATTGTGGCTTTGATTCAGTTTCTGATTTATGCTGATACTTACGTTGTTGTTAATATTAAAGGTGGTATTAATATAGATGATTGATATTGACTTCAGTATGGGTGTTGTGAGCATCAAAGTTCGTATTGATATCTAATTTGATATGACAACAAAGTAAGTATTAATATCAAGGGTTGAGTTTTGAGTAAAGTTTATGATTCATTCCATGATCATTGTTTCATGTTATTGTGGTTTACGATATTTCCGTAAAAACTGTTTTTATGAGTTTTATTCTCGTCAAGATTCAAAGTATTGCTGAAGCCTTTCGCTGGAAAGTATCAAAAAGAGTTTTATGATTCAGCAATTATGATTTGATTTTAAAAATGTTCTGCTCTAATGCAGATGTCGGTTTTATATCAAACGACCCTATATTTACTATAATGATCTTGCTGAGCATTTCTTCCGCTCATACTTGCCTGTTTTTAAATTTAATCTCCAGTGAGGATTAGCTTGCGTTGTTTAGCTGCATAATTCGAGGAAGCAAAGAAGAAGCTATTGGAAGGTGGTTGGTCCAGGGTTTGCGGACTAGTGTAAGTTTTATTGTGTAAAGTTGTTTATATTATATTATATTATAGTTGTATATTTTATTTGGGCCTAGTATACTTCATTTCGAAGTTATACTAGTGGGTTTAATTGTGAGTTGGAATTTATTGAAAAGAGATTTAAAAGAAAGTGAAAAAAAATTATTTGTGGAATTTGGAATTCTTGTTTCTAGAACTGTAACCTTAAAAAGATCTTGGATTAGTTTGGGGTCATTTATGATAAATATCTTCCGCTGGCATTAAATTTTGATTAAACAGGTTATTTTGGATTGAGGTTTCATAGTGACGACCAAATCTTCTGACCCCGGATTTGGGGGCGTGACAGGTTGGTATCAGAGCTAAGGTTATAGTAAACTAGAAACGAGAGTGTGTAGGAGTGTGTATAGCTATGTGAGGACGTTTGAGCTCATATCGAGTTCCTGTTGGACTATTGGATATAGTACCAACGAATAAGTTAAGATAGGCGCATTCGTTTAAGATGGTTGTGCTGAGCTGGATGGAACTCCTGGCAGTTGCAAACTTCTATTGTGGAACCTTTCGAGGCTACTACGTTTTGACGACGATGAAGATTATCGATATCCTTGGAACATGAAGAAGCGTCTAGAATCAGATGGCGAGTCAACTGGAGAGTTCAAATTGAAGATAAATATTAAGACTTTGGCAATACCTTTTTTTTCTATAATTTCTTTTGACATCTCTCAAAAAGAAGTAATTGTTAGAGGATATATTCCCTAACACTCATTTTCAATCCTATCTGTGTTTTAAATGTGCCAGAGGCTGTCATGAAGCCTATTTTTTTTTTCAGGTTTTGATAGCTCTGTCAAGTTATTATAATTTAACTTCCACTTTTCTTATTTGGTGGATAGTTTCTTGATGACATGACACCATTTGCTTATTTGGTGACATAATTTTGTTCTCTGGATTTCATTTCCTTCAGAAATATCAGCTTTGAAATCCTTTCAGTTTTATTCATTTGATTTTGGATTCCTTTGATATTCTTTCATTCTGACTGAGATGAACAACCTTAACTATAAGGGACGCAAGGTATACCTGTCTGTGTGATAGGAGTTGGATGGGACGCCATCACTTGTGTGTATTGTGAATACATGAAGGTTAACAACCTTTAGTAGTGTCTTAATTTGGACACGCAATACCAAGTTCGTTTGATCATATTGATCTCTCAGTTATTCTTTTATTTCAACAATATTTTTCTCAAATTCAGATTTTGGTTCCGTTATGGTATCAAATTCTTTTCTTTTTGAAATTCTATGATTTTATCATTCCAAATATTTGAAGGTATGCCAATCAAGTTAAGTTGAGTATCCTGGTCAAGTCAAAGTAAGGCGGTGTGATGGAAAGTTGGTTAGAAGATCCCTTATTGCTTTCTTCTGCTGATTCCGAGGACGGAATCCTTATAAGGTGGGTAGATTGTAATATCCCATATTTTCAATATTATTATTATTATTAACTGGAATTATTTATGTGATTTTATGTGAATTTTCGTGAATTATCTGATAAGTGGAATTGATGTTTGGGTGTTTAGATGTGATATTATTTGAGTATTTGAATTTTTATATGTCCAGAATAAAATATAGATAATTGTGATATTTTTCTGGTAATTTTTGGACTGTTAGATAATTTTATATTAATTTATGAATTATTAATTATTTTCTGAATAATTACCAAAATTATTTTATAAAGCCGGGAATCGTCCGACTTCAACCGTTTTTGCGTTTTTACAACCCGAAACTCTTCCGAAAACTCCTTCCTAACCTAATCTGGTAATTCCGGACATTTTCCGTGTTTTGACTTTTTCGATCCGGATTACGGTTTAACCCGTGCGCGGCCCGGCGCAATATTTTCGATACGATAGTTATTTCGGTAATCAATAAAACCCGTATTTTCGAGAGACGGGATATTTTTATATTATTCCCGTATATAATGTTTTATAAAAAAAAAACTCGGTTTTGATAATTATCCAATTTTGGTATTGAATCGGATCGTTATTGCAGTTACTTAGCGGCTAAGCAACTAATTTAATGATCCAAAACGATCCAAAACGATCTAGAACGATCCAATATTCCATAAATATAAATAGCCTATTTCTTATTTCGTTTATTCCGTTTATTCATTTGCAACCAGTTAAAACACCGTAAATACAGAGAAAAACCCGAGAAACCGATACGTTCCCGAGAATCAAACACACGAACGAAGGCGTTATCGAACTCCGATTCGGGCGTGCAGCATATCAAAACGAAGCTCTCGAAATCTTCTTTCTGAATCAATCATCAGTTTCTGCCCAGAAATCATGGTAATTTTCTTATTTATTTATTTATATTCGAATTATTTGATAATTAAATTACGAATTTTTGTTCTTGATGTTGTTGATGTGATTTGATGCTTCCATGTTGTAGAGCATGTTTTTCTGGTCAATTTGGTATATTATACTTCAAAAATAGAGTTCAATATCATGTAGTAATTAAGGTTTTAATTTCTGAAAATTTCTTGAATATGTGTTCTTGGTGTTCTTGGAGAATTCTGAAAATCAAAGCCAATTTTGAAGGTGTTATTGAACACCAAATCACAAGTATGAATATCCGTTTTGAAGCTCTCAACATCCTCTTTCCTATTTGCTTAACAAAATTATCAGAGGATTAATAATTTGTAAAATCGATTTTTAAGGGTAATATTCGAATTTTGGGGGTTTATGATTTAGTGGTTTTTGATTGTTTGTGATGATATGGATGGATTGTAGATGTTCAGGGGTTTGATTTGAGATATAAATCATCGATTTTGGTATAGTATTGAATGAAATCAGACCTGGCCGGAAAAGCTTGGTGGCCGCCGTTAATGGCGGCCGGCCACCTGAGAAGAAGGACGGAGAAGACGATGGCAAACTACAGTTTAGCCATCGTATTTTCCTCCTTTTTACACAACAGTCCCTGGGTTTTAAAAATTCTTAAAAATCAGATTAATGTTTTAAAATGTTTAAAAATCATTTTCCTGTTTTATTATTTTCAAAAGTTGTATTTTCTTTTTATGTTAATTTCAGAAATTGTTTTTAATTATTTTAAAAATTCAAAAAAAAAATTTATTATTTTTATTCTGAAAAATTTATTTTAATTCAAAAATAAATCCAAATTATTTAGTTAATTAATTTTAGTTGATAATTAATTATTTAATTAGTCAATTAATTTAAATATTAATTGATTAATTAATTTAATTAGTTATTAATTAATTTTAATTGATTATTTAATTAGATTTAATTATTTAAAATTGATTTAAAAATTCTGAAAAATAGTTTCGAGCTTTAAAATATTATTTTAAATTATTTTCCAAGCTCGATAAATTTTATAAAATTATTTTAGGGTGTTCGAACCCTATTATTTTATTATTAAATGATTCAGAGATTGTTTTTATTCCGAAAAATGTTCAAAAATTCATAATAAATCAACCGTTCGTCTGTTTAATATGAAACGAACGCGTACAGACTCAGAAAAATATTCTGCTTTCAATAAAAATACTTTCGAGACCCAAATCATTTTGTTTCGAAAGGTCGCTTGTTTTACAAGTTATTCTGAGTCGATTATTGATATATAAATCACATTTTTGATCTGATTTCAGTTTTAAACGTATCGAGTCGAACCTTTAGACGAACTGAGTCATATGTGATATGAATTATGTGATACGTGGATTATGTGCTTACGTGCTATGTGAATTATGTGCATATGTGGGTCAAGATTCCTGTGTTTGGCTGATATAATTATGTGTGGGCTATCGTATGGGTAGACGATAGGCTTTTGACGCGCCGTTCGTCAAGTAATTATCATTTAGACAATTAAAGCTATATCTTTTAATTATAGATGCGGATCATTCGAGTTGATCAAGACAAGACGTTGGATAAAGAATGAAATGGAATGGTATTGGATATCTGGCTTCTAGCAATTGCATGAGCAGTATATCAGTAAAGTGTTGAAAAGAAGGACGGTGATGTTTTGAGACAGAATGTCAGAATAGATATGGTTTTGCGAGTGTGACTAACTGCTTAAAACCCAAAGGCAAGTACCCTAACCTCACTTATCATTCAAGTGACGTTTAATTCGATTCATATTATGCAAGTATTTCTATCATCACTTATTGTTCAAGTGATATTTATTTTGAAGCTTATTATGCAAGTATTGCTTTCCCTATTCTCAGTTTAGAATCGATAAATGTTTTACATATCGCTGAATTAAATAATTCTGTTTATGCAAGTATTCTTCCGCTATTCTATATTCAGTGTAGCTAAGTGATTTTACTTATCCAATTATCGGATTTATAAATATTTTGGATTTTGAGAAAAGTGATTTGGTTGCGAATATTCCTACCCAAGAATTGGGGGAATAAAATTATTTCGGGTGTCGAATATTATGACCCCTTTTTCAATAAAATGTTTTAAGATTGGATGGTTACTGGTTGCGTAAGAGGCCGAGGCACCGGTCCAGCGTGAGTTATTATACAGAAGTGTAATACGGAAGTGTAATATCTTACAAGGCTTGTTATGCCTTTTCTTGGCGCCCTATAGGTACCGTATGTCTTCGGGATACGGGTAGTACCTATATTTACGGTATGGCTGCGGGATACCGGTGTTGTTTCGTGACTGATCATCAGGAACAGCATAGTGCATAATTGGTTCCAATCTGAATAGATATCTAAAATTCTTTATTGTTTTGATACTCATAGAATAAATGATTTATCAACTGATTCTGTTTTGGATTAAAAGTGAATTGTGGCTTTGATTCAGTTTCTGATTTATGCTGATACTTACGTTGTTGTTAATATTAAAGGTGGTATTAATATAGATGATTGATATTGACTTCAGTATGGGTGTTGTGAGCATCAAAGTTCGTATTGATATCTAATTTGATATGACAACAAAGTAAGTATTAATATCAAGGGTTGAGTTTTGAGTAAAGTTTATGATTCATTCCATGATCATTGTTTCATGTTATTGTGGTTTATGATATTTCTGTAAAAACTGTTTTTATGAGTTTTATTCTCGTCAAGATTCAAAGTATTGCTGAAGCCTTTCGCTGGAAAGTATCAAAAAGAGTTTTATGATTCAGCAATTATGATTTGATTTTAAAAATGTTCTGCTCTAATGCAGATGTCGGTTTTATATCAAACGACCCTATATTTACTATAATGATCTTGCTGAGCATTTCTTCCGCTCATACTTGCCTGTTTTTAAATTTAATCTCCAGTGAGGATTAGCTTGCGTTGTTTAGCTGCATAATTCGAGGAAGCAAAGAAGAAGCTATTGGAAGGTGGTTGGTCCAGGGTTTGCGGACTAGTGTAAGTTTTATTGTGTAAAGTTGTTTATATTATATTATATTATAGTTGTATATTTTATTTGGGCCTAGTATACTTCATTTCGAAGTTATACTAGTGGGTTTAATTGTGAGTTGGAATTTATTGAAAAGAGATTTAAAAGAAAGTGAAAAAAAATTATTTGTGGAATTTGGAATTCTTGTTTCTAGAACTGTAACCTTAAAAAGATCTTGGATTAGTTTGGGGTCATTTATGATAAATATCTTCCGCTGGCATTAAATTTTGATTAAACAGGTTATTTTGGATTGAGGTTTCATAGTGACGACCAAATCTTCTGACCCCGGATTTGGGGGCGTGACAGATTACTTACCCAACACTCGGGAAGTAAAATTCTTGGAACAAGTTAATCCATTAACAGGCATCGCCTGGGAAATATCGGTGAGTTCTCCTTTCCAAATAGATATGACTTCTTGGTGGAGCCGTATCAACAAGTTTCTACTTGGGGAAAGTGGGGACGAGCTTTACGTTTCAGAGTCATGGATTTCATCTGAACTAGGAGTGGCGTAAGTGGCCGAGTAGCGCCGGCCCAGCCTTATTATATTGGCCCAAATGGCCTGGAAGTTCCGCTAAGGCGGTTCATTCCTTAGGAGTTCAGTGTTCGGTTGACAAGTAAATCCGACAGGTTCTCCTCTACATGTAGAAAATGGTGGGGTTGTACTACTACGACTGATCATCGTAAGTGGTCTTCCTGGCGCGGCAAACTCCCGTAATGAGTTCATCATCCAATTGGATAATTTCTGCAACACTACCCAGAGCACTTCGATAGAAAGGCTACGGTTGGGCGATTGTTGAGTGTTGGCAGGGTCAAGTTTTCAAAATGATGTTTACATCAAATGAAGTATCTCGTAACTTCATTTTATTTTGATAATATTTTAAAGATTTAATCTATTCAAATCTTGCCTTATAGTCTCATCTATGTGATGAACTTTTGAAGCTAATTATAACTTGAACGGTGGTAGTTCAAGTAGTATTTGGGAAAGATATAAGTATATTGGGGTATCTTGTAACTTCATCTTTTAAACTTATATCTAATTAATAATTGTCTTATGAATGACAAAGATTTTCAGAAAAACGTTGAGACAAGGTTAGATATATGAGATCACCTTGCAACGATATTTTTTTTATACAGTTATACACTGGGACTTTGTGTATATTATGCATGGAAGAGGACTTCCAATATTTTGAAAAGTATATATGTATATATATATATACTGAATATTTTGCGACTTCATCGCATTAAGATATCAACTTGGTTCATTTCTTTTGACCAAGACTTTCATGAGTACTATGAGAAGGCTCATATATTATTAATCATTATACATATTATTTTGGTGGGCTTGCTGCTCACCCTTGCTTTCTTCTTTCATCACACAACATCAGATAGACAAGATGAACCGGACCAATCTTCCGATTCGCAAGAGGTTAGGAGACGTTCCGCAGTTTTCTAGAAGCACTGATGCCGCCATAGCTGAGGTAGGAACTACCAATAGGCTAGGCTTTCAACTTTTGATGTATCAGATTATGTATATTTATGAATTGTAATAATGGCAAAGAAATGTAAATTTATTCTGAAACCTGTTTAAGGTGTATTGGCATATAATTGTGGAATAAAACGACTTGTTATTATTTTTGGATATTCATCTCTGAGACTATAACTTGTGGTGTGTGTGTTTATTGTGGGGTCACAGTACAGAGTAGTTGATTATTTATTAAGATTGGGTGTTGTTAAGGGAAATGGAACTCGTGACAACCCGGATCCCCGACCCCGGATTTGGGGGTGTTACATTAAAGGATCTTTAGGACCATAGTAAGTTGGGATGACCATATCTCCATATGTACACTCTTCAATCCTTTCCATAGGAATAAAAGGTCCATTATTCAGAATATGGATGTACAAGGGGTTGGCTGATCAATGGCATTTATATCCACTTAGAATGCTTTGTAAAGGCTCGAATTAGTATTTTGTACTCAGGTTGTTTATGTTTTTTATGTGTTTCTGTAGTGTTTTGCATTTCAGGGTATATTCGAAAGAAGGAATGGATTTTACATATTTTATGCTTGAAAGAGTGTGAGGATGGAACCTCGGTCGATTGCGCACAAGAAACCAGCATGAGAAGGTCAAGAAAATAGAAAAATCCAATTTTTCCAGAAGCTCAGGGCGGCCGTGCTGGTCTTGGGAGTGGTCGGGCCCATTAGACAAAGAGCAAGGGCGGCCGTGCTGGATTTGAGGGCGGCCGTGCCAGGTCATTTTCCCAGAATCCTGATTTGACTTGAATTCGAAGGGTTTGAAGCCCAGGTCATCCAGAAGCCTATATATATATATAAAGACGTTTTTGAAGAAGAAGAGCAAGGAGATAGCAGCAAGAAGACCTAATAGCACAATACAACGAAGGAAAAGAAGATCTTATTTTTACTTGTGATTCTTTGCTTAAGTTGTAATCTTGGATGCTTGTTTTCTTTGTTGTTTGAACCTAATACTCTTGTTAACGTACTTTTGATTATTATCAGTTATTTCAGACCTAGTTTATCTTAGTTATTTACCATGCTTTCATTGGAACCCATAGTGACGATGAGTTCGGTTATGTACTAATCATTGTCATGGGGTTCTAACAGATTTACTTATAGATTTCAATAGTTAATTGTTTTGATAACTAAGTGTGTGGTGATTGTATGATATCCTAATATTGGTTACGTATTCGTCTTATGTGCGTCGCGAACGTATAAGATAATTTGTTAATCTCTATTAAAGCGACAGTGAATATAGAGGTTTAAAACTTATCATGCTAGCATAGGTTCATGTATAATGATTATGCATGATTTGTAGGTAATTTTAACCATCTTACTTGCCCTATGTAATCACGATAGATAACTTGTTCATTAAACCTTTATGTTGTCAAATTCTATAGATATATAGAGTCTCAAAATAATTGGTGTATATTCAGCTTCTATCTCTTTTGTGGATGTCTGGTAGTAGGGTAATCGTACAAGAACAATTGGCGTTTACTAGTTTTGTGTTATCTGATTAGTTGTCATCACCATTGCATGCTAAGGTTAAGAACAATGACTTTGAATGAAGTATTTAATGAAGATAGAATCCCATGTTTGTCTTATATAGTTATTTCAATCACTTTTATTCTTAGTTAATTGCATGTTAGTTTAATCTTAGTTATAAACATCTCAATTTGTTATTGTCTTAGCATTGAACGATAGCCATACCATTGTTGCATAGGTGCATAATCTTAAGTTAACTAAAAAGAGTCTATGTGGGTACAAATCTGATTTATATCTTATACTACTTGCGAACGCGTATACTTACGTGTAATTTTAGCGTGTGTTTTTGCCCTAACAAGTTTTTGGCGCCGCTGCCGGGGACTCGGTGTTAATTTTTAGTTTATGTGCTTGACATCAGTGGTCGTTAAAGTTCACTGACTCGGATATTTTACTTACTTGTTTGCTTGTTGGTGTTTCAGGTACTCTAGAGATCTTGTATGCGAACACGTTCTCAATCTCGTAAGGAAGCACTGGAAGAAGTTTTTGAAGAAGTTGAGAAAGATGAAGAAGAAGCTATTATTACAATGGGAGAACCAGTAGTGAATCCGAAAGCTTTGATGGATTATTCTCAACCAAAGATAAATGACATTCAATCTAGCATTGTCCTACCAGCAATCGCTGCTATTACTTTTGAAATCAAGTCTAGCACTATTCAAATGGTGCATAATTCATTCCAGTTTTGGGGTTGTTCAACGGAAGATCTCAACATGCACATTAGAGATTTCATCGAGATCTGCGACACTTTCAAATTCAACAATGTTTCTGAAGATGGTGTTAAGATGAAGCTTTTCCCATTCTCTCTGAGGGATAAAGCTAAGTGTTGGTTGCATTCTCTACCATCAGGCTCTATTACCACTTGGGAAGATCTTGCTCAGAAGTTTCTTACTAAATTCTTCCTTATGGCAAAGACAGCTGCAATCAGGAATGCTTTTACTCAATTTGCACAACAATCGAGAGAGTCTTTGTGTGAAGCTTAGGAGCGCTATAAGGAGATGCTTAGGAAATGTCCTTGTCATGGGATGCCTGATTGCATGATCATCAATTGATTTTACAATGGTTTGGGAGCACAATCAAGACTCGTGCTCGATGCAGCATCAAGTGGAGCCTTATGGGCTAAGAGCTACGATGAAGGTTATGAGTGATTGAACCGATGGCTTCTAATGAATATTAGAACCCAACTCAGAGACTACCTCAAGGCAAGGTATCAGGAATTCTGGAGGTGGATACAGCTACTGCTATAACTGCTCAGCTTTAGGCTTTAACGATGAAGGTGGACTCATTGGCTATTTATGGAGTTAATCAGATCACAAGTGTCTGTGAGCTTTGTGTTGGTACGCATGAGACAGAGTAGTGTGCTATTTCTAGTGAATCAGCTCAGTTTGTAAGCAACTTTCAGAGGTTGCAGCAACCAGTTCCAGCCACTATCATCCCAACAACCGCAATTATCCTAACTTCAACTAGAACAATAATCAGAATGTGTTGCAACAGACTTATTAGCAATATGCAGCAAAGTAACTCAACCTTCCTGGTTTTCAACCACCGTAATATGTACCAAGACAACAACTCCAACTTCAACAAATACCGCATAGAAGTACAAGTCAATCTAATGAAAAATCTAATTACAAGTACAAGTCAAGCGGTTTCTATCAAGACTATGGAGAATCAAATTGGGCAGATTGCTAATGCTTTGTTGGATCGACAACCTGGTACACTCCCTAGGGACACAGAAGTTCCAGGTAAGAGGGAACCAAAACAGCAGGGTAAGGCAATTACATTGAGGTCTGGGAAGGTTGCAAGCCCCAAAAAATCTCTAGTTCCAAACTCTGAAGTTTTGGCTGAAGAAGATGTGCAGAAGGAAGCAGAAGTGGAACCAAGGAAGAAAACTGTGGAACACACTCCTCCTGAGGGTAATACAGGGGAGAAATAGGTCTATCCTCCACCTCCTTTTCCTAAGAGGTTGCAGAAGTAAAAGTTGGATAAGTAATTTGCTACATTTCTGGAGGTGTTCAAGAAACTTGATATCAATAACATACCTCTCGCTGAAGCTCTTGAACAGATGCCTAGCTATGCGAAGTTTATGAAAGGTATTCTCTTTAGGAAAGTGAAGCTCGATGATTTAGAGACCGTTTCTCTCACGGAGGAATGCAGTGCTATGCTGCAATAGAATTTGCCTCCGAAGCTTAAAGATCCTGTAAGCTTCACTATTCCTTGCACCATCAGAAACTTGTCATTCGACAAGTATTTATGTGATTTGGGAGCTGGCATCAATATGATGCCTTTCTCTATCTTCAAAAAGTTTGGTTTTCCTGATCCAAAGCCTACATATATGTCCTTATAATTGGTCGATCGTTCTATTACATATCCACGAGGTATTGTGGAGGATGTCTTGGTCAAGGTGGACAAACTCATCTTTCCTATTGACTTTATAATTCTTGATTTTGAGGAGGATAAAAAGATTCCCATAATCTTGGGAAGACCATTATTGGCTACTGGTCGAACCTTGATTGATGTGCAGAAGGGTGAGCTCACTATGCAAGTACTGGATCAGGATGTGACCTTTAATATTTTCAATGCCATGAAATTCCCTACTGATAAAGAGGATTGCTTAAAAGTGGAATTGGTCAATTCTGTGGTTACTTCAGAACTTGATCAAATGCTAAGGTCTGATGTCTTAAATAAAGCCTTGATGGTGAATTCAGATAGTGAAAATGATGAAGGTGATGAGCAGTTGCAGTATTTGAATGCTTCTCCTTGGAAGCGAAGTCTAGATATGCCTTTTGAATCTCTTGGATTGTCAGAACTCAAGAATGATGAGGGGCGTCTCAATCCATCTATTGAGGAAACTCCTACACTCGAGCTTAAACCTTTGCCTGAACACTTGAGGTATGCATTTTTTGGTGATGCATCTACTTTGCCTGTTATTATTGCATCTGACCTTTAAAGTAGTGATGAGGAAAAGCTCTTGAGAATTCTGAGAGAGTTCAAGTCGGCAATTGGATGGACTATAGTAGATATTAAGTGAATCATCCCTTCTTATTGCATGCATAAAACTCTGCTAGAGGAAGGAAGCAAGCCGACTGTTGAGCAATAAAGAAGGCTAAATCCGATCATGAAGGAGGTTGTGAAGAAGGAAATTCTTAAGTGGCTAGACGCAGGCATCATTTATCCTATTTCTGACAGTTCTTGGGTAATCCCAGTTCAGTGTGTACCGAAGAAAGGAGGCATCACCGTGGTTGCTGATGAAAAAAATGAGCTCGTTCCTACTCGAACAGTAACGGGGTGGAGAGTTTGGATGGATTACAGGAACCTGAACAAGGCCACGAGGAAAGATCACTTCCCTCTTCCTTTTATTTATCAGATGCTTGACAGGTTGGTTGGGCATGAATACTACTGTCTTCTGGATGGCTATTAGGGCTATAATCAGATTCGCATCGCTCCAGAAGATTAGGAAAAAGACTACCTTCACTTGTCTGTTTGGTACTTTTTCCTTCAGAACAATTTCTTTTGGGTTATGTGGTGCACCAACCACATTTCAGAGATGCATGATGGCCATCTTCTCTGACATGATTGGTCAGAATATGGAGGTGTTCATGGATGATTTTTCTGTGTTCGGGGATTCTTTCGACGAGTGCTTGCAAAATCTTGGCGCAGTTCTTAAAAGGTGTATTGAGACCAATCTGGTTCTCAACTGGGAGAAATCTCACTTTATGGTGTAATAGGGCATCATTCTTGGGCACAAGGTATCTAGTAAAGGTCTTGAGGTGGATAAAGCCAAGGTGGGGGTCATTGAAAACCTTCGTCCACCAATTTCTGTTAAGGGAAACCGCAGTTTTCTTGGTCATGCGGGTTTCTATCGACGGTTCATCTAGGATTTCTCTAAAATCTCTAAATCATTGTGCAATCTATAATAGAAAGATGTCCCTTTCAAGTTTGATGATGAGTGTCTAGCTGCTTTTGAGAGCCTAAAGAAGAGCTTGATCACGGCTGTTAGGGCGGAAAACACGCGCTAATAATACACGCAAGTATACGCGTTCGCAAGTAATATAGAATACTTTCTAGTTCGTTCCCACAGAAACGCAGACTAATTATGCTCAATTAACACTCACTCACCAATGTATGATTACTTCTCAATGTCAAGACAATAACACGTAGATTGATTAACTAATTATTAACTAGAATTAACTACGAGAATTAAACACTTAATTGACACTTGAATTAACAATATTAAACATACATGAGATCATAACTTCATTACTACTTCCTTCAATAGCTATCGTTATTACCCTTAGCATGTAATAGTGATGAAATTAATCGAACAATACGAAACTGATAGAAGCCAACTTTCGTTGTACTAATACCATTCTACCAAACATCCACAATTAAGATAGAAGTTGAATAGTCATCAATTATGTTGAGACCCTATATGTCTACAGAATTTGACAACATAACGATTTAAGCACAAGTTATTCCTTATGATTACACAGGGCAAGTAAAATGGTTAGAGTTACCCACTAATCATGCATACTCATACATGAACCTATGCTATCATGGCAAGTTCTAAATCTCAGGATCCACCATCGAATAAAAGAATAACAAGAAACTATGCTTCCTCTTCGTTGCGATGTGCTAAAACGGTCTTCTTCTTTATCTCCTTGCTCCTTGATTAATACCACGATTCAACACATGGGAAACGTCTCTGAAAACTACTTATATAGAAGCCCCACAAAACCCAGCCATCTAAGAAGTCAGAAGTCCAGCAGAACAAGAACTCTAAAAATCAGATTCTAATTTCGCACCCCTGAGCGGCCGCCCAGCAATCCTAAGCAGGCGCTCAGCTTCCTGAGCGGCCGCCCAGCCAGGCTGAGCGGGCACCCAGCACCTTTCTGAAAAATTCATTTTTTTGCTCCCGTTCTTCGCTGCATTCTGCTCCTAACTTCCCACTTACAATGCCAAGCACATACTAAGGCTTATTCTTGATGAAATCTCCCCACAAATGCAAGTAATACCCTAAAATGCACAAACACTAGAAAAACGCATCAAATACACAAAATATTTGATTTCAAGATATCAATTCAAGCTATTATAAGACGTTCTAAGTGGTATAAAATGCCACGTATCACACCCCCAAACTTAAATCGATGCTTGTCCTCAAGCGTCACAGACTCAAAAACAAAACAAAAACATGCATGAATGCAATCTATATGAAATGCAGCGATCCCCCTTACTACGACCAAACCAACCAACTTATGACATCTCAACAAATGCAATTAGGTGAATAAAGATAAATCAAATCATGCAAACTAACATACAACCAGAAACGTGGTGTGTGCGGATGCTTAACAGATATGCTTCGAAACTAGATCAATTATCATAACTCGACTATCCTCAAGGCAATCACATGATTATATGAAGAATAAAATTCTAGGCACAAAGTGACTTAAACACTTCAAGATTACTGGAGCTTATTGCAGAATCATGCTTTTTATTGAACACAACAACAATGCTTATTTGACCGTACATTAAGTGAGGTCCACAAAAGACTTATACAATGGCATCCATTTAGCGAGCGTTAGGTTAGCGGATCCAAGACTATAAAAGCCTTAGGTCACTAGGCACAAAGTCCCCTAAGAACTTAATAACTCGAATACCAAAGAGCCCACTCATGATCAATTATGTATTAACTATTTACGCTTTTTTCTTTCTTTTATTTTTTCTTCTTTTTTTCTTTTTTTCTATATTATTTTTTTTCAAATTTCTGAGCAAGTGCGTTTCGCTCCATCTTGCTCAACCCTAGACTACTCGCATAAAAATATGAGCCGGCTACTAGCCTTTTGACGTCTAGCCACAATTAGCAATGAATTCCAATTTTTTACTCCAATTTTTTTTTCTTTCCATGCCTTTTATCATTAAGAACCTATTATAAATTCTAAGCATAATCAATAGATTAACCTCAAAAACCACCAAACCATGATAACAATCTAGTCCTTAAGCATTCTCTAAGACTTAGTGAAATTACAAGTGTTTCTAGCATGCATGTCATCCTACAAGACTCAACATCACTCTAACGCTATCACCACACTCGCATCAATATCACAAATTAATTGGTAAAGCAACGCAAAAGGGATCATGGTAAATGCATGAGCTAAATGACATGATAAATAAAGCTATAAAAAAAATAAAAAAAAAAACTATATGGCAAAAATATGCAATTATATGAACTAAACTATCATGAATATACTACATGACATACACACAAAAATATTCCTTAACTACCACCCCCAAACTTAAAATCTTCACTGTCCCCAGTGAAGGTAGTAGAAAGGAACACAGGGTATACCTACTCGGAGAAATCATCATCATCACCCTCAGAGGGTGGAGTATCAGGAGGCGGATAAGCAGAGTCTTCACCAAAAACGGGCCACTGGATGTCAGCTCCAAGGCCTCTAAAAGCAGTCCCAAGTGCAAGGGTGAGCTCCTGAGCAAACCTACTCTGTGTCTCGTACATAGCATCCATCCTCCTCAACAGCCTCCTATACTGGGCATCAGCCATCTCAGCACCCTCCTGAGCTCTAGAAGAGCCTGCCTCATCACGCCCCGGCCTAGCCATGGTAGCACCAGCTGCTGGACGTCCTCCTAGAAGACGATAACCCAGCCCATGCTCCTCGGGCTCACCACCCGTCCACTCCTGCATCGCATTCAGAGTCCCTGAATCAATAGGAGCGGCTGGCATCTGTAACTGCTCGTGAGAAGGCCAATGAACTCCCACTACTCGGCATAGCTTCATGACAGTAGATGCATAAGGGATGTTCATGTGCTTCGCTCCCCTCAAAAACTTCAGAATTCCTTGGTAAATGAACTCACCAAGGTCCACATAATACTCTTCATTCAATATACCCCATAAGAACCTTGCTCGCTCAACTGTAACCTCATGTGCATGCGAAATAGACAGAATATTAGCAAAAATAAAGGCATTCCATGCACGGGCATACATGTTCATCGCAATCACCGAAAAAGAACGATACTCATTAGTCCCAGTCTTGAACTTCCAAATTGTGCCCGATTGACAGAGAGTAGCACAAATTAAATCCAAATCAAACTCCTCGGAGGGCTTCTCATTCCAATTCTCCTCCGTGGGCTTCCGCTGTCACTGCCCAATCACAAGGTGAATTGCCTCAGGATGATAATCCACAGTAAGCCCACGCACAACAGAAAACCCATTCTTTTAAGTCTTTGCATTCGCATAAAACTCGCGAACCACGCTCATCGGAACTGCCTCCGGCGACTCACAAAAAGAAATCCAACCCTTTTCAGCAATCATCGGCAACAACTCACCATCTCTCCCTGATGATAAAAATCCCCTCTCCTTCAAAATCGGCTTACCTAGAAGCCTAGTATACTCCTCCTCAGCAGCCATATCAAACAAATGAGGTCTCGCAGTAGTACCCCTCGAAGAATCGCAGTAGGAACAGTGCTGCTGCTATCAATAGTCCTGGATCTCTTGGGTGCCATTGAAACTGAGAAAAAGTGTTTAAAATTTGTGTTTTGGAATATGGGAGAGAGTTTTAAGGTTGAAAGTGTATGGGGGAGTATATGGAATAGTTTTATGTATGTATAGGGTAAAGATTAGGGTTAAAATTTGATTAGGAGTGCAGTTGAGGGTTAAAAATGTGGGTTTACGGGAAGAGGATTCGTGGGTAATGGGCTGTGTTTTTTATTTTTTATTTTCTGATTTTTTTGGATTTTATATGGCTTAAAAAAAATTCACGAATTCGGGGGCTGAGCGGCCGCTCAGCAAAGCTGCGCGGGCACCTAGCATCCTGAGCGGCCGCTAAGCAGAGCTGAGCGGGCGCCCAGATGGTGACTGGAAAAAAAAAATTCTTGCCCTTTTTTCTGATATTTTTATATTTTTGGATAGGTTACTGATTCCTAAGGGTTCCTATAACAACAAGTCTTGGGTTGCCTCCCAAAAAGCGCTTCTTTTACGTCATTAGCTTAACGTAGCGTACCTTGCTCAAGTTGACAATAAAACGGTACTAACCACTTCCTGGTTTGCCATGTCTCTATAGTAATGCTTCAAACGCTGACCATTAACCTTGAATGCTTGGCCCGGATCATTCTCAAAAATCTCCACCGCTCCATGTGGAAACACAGTTTTGACAATAAAAGGTCCAGACCACCTTGATTTCAACTTTCCAGGAAAAAGTCGGAGACGAGAGTTGAATAAAAGAACTTGCTGCCCCGGCACAAATGACTTAGGATATAGCTTCCTGTCGTGCCACCTTTTCACTTTTTCCTTGTCCATTTTGTTGTTCTCGTATGCTTGGAGTCGAAATTCATCAAGTTTATTTAACTGAAGCATTCGCTTCTTCCCAGCTGCATCTAGATCAAGGTTAAACGTCTTCAACGCCCAATAAGCCTTATGCTCAAGCTCCGCAGGTAAATGACATCCCTTACCATAAACAAGTTGAAACGGGGACATCCCAAGTGGAGTCTTGTATGCTGTTCTATAAGCCCAAACAGCTTCATCGAGCTTTAAAGAACAATCCTTCCTTGACGGACAAACAACTTTCTCTAGAATACGCTTGATCTCTCTATTAGAGACTTCCGCTTGACCATTCGTTTGCGGATGATAGGCAGTAGCAACACGATGATTCACATTGTAGTGCTGCATCATAGAAGTGAACTTACGGTTGCAGAAATACGACCCCTCATCACTTATGATTACTCGTGGCGTTCCAAACCTTGGGAAAATATGCTTATGAAGAAAATTCAACATTACCTTTGCATCATTCGTCGATAGAGCCTTGACTTCTACCCATTTTGAGACATAATCGACTGCCAGCAAGATGTACTGATTATTATAGGACGAAATGAATGGTCCCATGAAATCGATTCCCCAAACATCAAAGACCTCGACTTCAAGCATCACATTTAACGGCATCTCATCCTTCCTCGTAAGATTCCCCACTCTTTGGCAACGATCATATCTTAAAATGAACTGATGAACATCCTTAAACAAAGTAGGCCAGAAAAAACCTGCTTGCAAAATACGAGCTGCTGTCTTTTCACCACCATAATGTCCACCATAAACTGTGGAATGGAAGTCTCGTAATATCCTCTCTGTCTCACAGAATGGGATACATCTCCTGATGATCTGGTCAGCTCCTTGTCTAAATAAATACGGTTCAATCCACATGTATCACATCACCTCATGCAGAAACTTCTTCTTTTGAGCTGTATTCATATTATGAGGCATTATGTTACTGACAAGATAGTTCATAATATCTGCAAACCATGGCTCTTCCTCCTGAACTGCGAACAACTGCTCATCCGGAAAAGATTCGTTGATCAATGTCTTATCATGTGAAGTAGAATCGGGATTCTCCAATCTAGAGAGATGGTCAGCTACTTGATTCTCAGTACCTTTTCGATCCTTGATCTTGAACTCAAATTCCTGTAGCAAGAGCACCCAACGAATAAGTCTAGGCTTCGAATCCTTCTTGGAAACCAAATAGCGAATGGTCGCATGTTCAGTGAACACTGTCACCTTTGTCCCAAGCAGATAAGATCGAAATTTTTCGAAACCAAAGACTATAGCCAAGAGCTCCTTCTCAGTAGTGGTGTAGTTCATTTGAGCTCCATTAAGAGTCTTACTAGCATAATAGATCACATAAAAAAGGATAATTCTTGCGCTACCCAAGAACTGCTCCCACCGCATAATCACTTGCATCACACATCATCTCAAAAAGCTCTATCCAATCAGGTGCCGTAATAACTGGTATGATTATCAAACTCTTCTTCAAAGTATCGAATTCCGCCAAGCATTCATCATCAAATTTGAAAGGCACATCCTTCTCGAGCAAGTTGCATAACGGCTTAGATATCTTCGAGAAGTCTTTAATGAAACACCGATAAAAACCCGCATGACCAAGAAAACTACGGATTTCTTTCACAGAAATAGGGGGTGGAAGATTTTCAATGACTCCCACCTTGCCTTTGTCCACCTCAAGACCCTTTCTAGAGACCTTATGCCCAAGAATAATGCCTTCACGCACCATAAAGTGACATTTTTCCCAATTTAGCACCAAATTAGTTTCCACACACCTTTTGAGCACCGAATGAAGATTATACAAACATTCATCATATGAATGTCCAAAGACGGAGAAGTCGTCCATGAACACTTTGACATTATTTCCAATCATATTAGAGAATATGGCCATCATACATCTCTGAAAAGTGGCAGGTGCACCACATAAGCCAAACGAAACTCTGCGAAAAGCAAACGTGCCAAATGGACAAGTGAAGGTTGTCTTTTCTTGATCCTCTGGTGCAATGCAAATCTGATTATACCCCGAATAGCCATCCAAAAGACAATAATACTCATGACCGGCCAACCTGTTAAGCATCTGATCAATAAATGGAAGAGGGAAGTGATCCTTTCTCGTGGCCTTGTTCAACTTTCTGTAATCCTTGCATACCCTCCATCCTGTGACTATTCGAGTGGGGATGAGCTCGTTCTTCTCATTTTCTATCACAGTAATACTTCCTTTCTTCGGTACACATTGCACGGGGCTCACCCAGGAACTGTCAGAAATAGGATATATAATTCCTGCATCCAACCACTTCAGAATTTCTTTCTTCACCACTTCTTTTATGATAGGATTAAGTCGTCGCTGTTGCTCAACAGTTGGCTTACTACCTTCCTCTAGCAGAATTTTATGCATGCAGTACGAAGGGCTGATCCCTTTGATATCTGCTATAGTCCATCCAATAGCCGATTTAAATTCTCTCAAAATCCTCAAGAGCTTGTCCTCCTCACTACCTGAAAGGTCAGATGCAATTATAACAGGTAAAGTAAATGCATCACCTAAAAATGCATACCTCAAGTGTTCAGGTAATGGTTTAAGCTCCAAAGTAGGTGCTTCCTCAATAGATGATTTGAGCTTTCCTTCAGCATTTTTTGAGGTCAGAAGTACCAAGAGATTCAAATGGCATGTCTAGCTTTCGCCTCCAAGGAGAAGCATTTAGATATTGTAGTTGTTCATTGCCATCCTCATCATCACTGTCAAACTCCCCTACTAAGGCTTTCTCTAATGCATCAGATATTAGCATATGATCAAGTTCTGAAGTTACCGCAGAATCAATCAAATCCACCTTTAAGCACTCCTCATCTTCTGTAGGGAATTTCATTGCTTTAAATACATTGAATGTCACATCCTGATCCTGCACCCTCATAGTAAGTTCATCTTTCTGCACATCTATCAAGGTGCATCCTGTAGCCAAAAAGGGTCTTCCTAAGATTATGGGGATCTTCTTATCTTCCTCGTAATCCAAAATGACAAAGTCTGCAGGGAAGAAGAGCTTATCCACCTTTACTAACACATCCTCCACTATGCCTAGTGGATATGTAATAGAACGATCAGCCAATTGTAGAGACGTGTAGGTGGGCTTTGGATCAGGTAAATTCAACTTTTTGAAGATAGACAACGGCATCAGATTGATGCTTGCTCCCAAATCGCACAGGAACTTGTCAAAAGACAACTTGCCAATGGTGCAAGGAATGGTGAAGCTACCTGGATCTTTAAGCTTTGGAGGTAATTTATGTTGCAGTACGACACTGCACTCTTCCATTAGAGCAATGGTCTCAAGGTCATCCAGTTTCACCTTCCTTGAAAGAATACTCTTCATGAATTTCGCATAACTAGGCATTTGCTCCAGATCCTTAACGAAAGGTATGTTGATGTGAAGTTTCTTGAACACCTCCAGAAACTTACCGAACTGCTTATCCAGTTTTTGTTGTTGTAATCTCTTAGGGAAAGGTGGTGGAGGATAGAGTTGTTTCTCCCATGTATTACCCTTAGGCAGAGTGTGTTCAACAGTAGTCTTCCTTGGTTCCATCGCTTTCTCCTTTTGCTTCTCTTCTTCACCAACTTCAGCTTCTCCGTCTTTTGCTTTTTCAGCATCAGCAACTTTTCCAGACCTTAAGGTAATAGCCTTGACTTGCTCTTTAGCTTCCTTCCAGCCTGGCACTTCAGTATCACTGGGAAGTGTGCCAGGTTGACGATTGAGCACTACATTGGCTATTTGACTGATTTGATTTTCCAAGGTCTTGATAGAAATAGCCTGACTTTTGCACAACAGCTTGAGTTCCTCGAAATCAGCACTAGAAGGTGGAGCAGCACCTCCCTGTTGAGGATATTATTGCCTTTGAACATACTGCTGTGGTTGCTGGAATCCAGGTGGATTAAACTGTTTACTTATGCCTTGCTGATATGGTTGTTGGATAGCATTCTGAGTATTGCTCCAACTGAAATTGGGATGATTTCTGTTGTTAGGATGATAAGTAGCTGGCACAGGCTACTGCGGTCGCTGATAATTATTCACATACTGAACAGATTCATTAACAAGAGAACACTAATTTGTAGCATGAGAACCTGCACAAAGCTCACAGACCATAGCTATCTGATTGACTCCATAGGTGGCTAAAGAATCGACCTTCATAGACAGGGCTTGGAGCTGTGCGGCAATAGCTATAGCTGCATCAACTTCCAAAATACCTGCTACCTTCCCAGGCATCATCCTTTGAGTTGGTTTTTGATGCTCATTTGCAGCCATAGTTTCGATAAAATTATAAGCCTCAGTATAGCTTTTGGCCCACAAAACGCCTCCAGCTGCTGCATCGAGCATGGGCCGAGATTGGGCCCCCAAACCATTATAGAAACCAGTGATCACCATCCAGTCAAGCATACCATGATGTGGACACTTTCTCAACATCTCCTTGTAGCGCTCCCAAGCCTCGCATATAGATTCTGTTGGTTGCTGAGAGCACTCCTCATAGCTGCAGTCTTTGCCATTGGATAGAACTTTAACAAAAACTTTTGCGCAAGATCTTGCCAAGTAGTGATAGACCCAGCTGGTTCAGAATGTAACCAGTCCTTAGCTTTATCCCTCAAGGAGAATGGGAAAAGCCTCAGCTTGATAGCCTCATCAGTCACGCCATTATATTTGAAAGTACTACAGATCTCGACAAAATTCCTGATGTGCATGTTGGGGTCTTCAGTTGAAGCACCTCCGAAAGAAACAGAATTCTGCACCATCTGAATAGTGCCCGGCTTGATTTCAAAAGTGTTAGCCTGAATAGCCGGATGAAGGATGTTTGACTGAATGTCATCAATTTTAGGCCGAGAAAAGTCCATAAGAGCTGGATCTGCCGGAACTATTTGATCACCCATGTTTACTGGTTCTTTCTGCTCACTCTCTTTATCCGAATCTTCAAAATTTATCTTCTCCGGAATATAAAGAACTGAGTCTGTCTCCTCAGCCGTATCTAAAGTCCTCTCGAGAGTACGAGAACGTGTTTGTATAAACGCTCGCTAAAGTACCTGAAACACAACGGGAAATAATAAGTAACACGTCTTAATCAATGAGTCCTAATAACCACTGATGGTAAATGCATAAACTAAACAAATACGACGAGTCCCCGGCAGCAGCGCCAAAAACTTGTTAGGGCGGAAAACACGTGCTAATAATACACGCAAGTATACGCTTTCGCAAGTAATATAGAATACTTTCTAGTTCGTTCCCACAGAGACTCAGACTATTTATGCTCAATTAACACTCACTCACCAATGTATGATTACTTCTCAATGTCAAGACAATAACACGTAGATTGATTAACTAATTATTAACTAGAATTAACTATGAAAATTAAACACTTAATTGACACTTGAATTAATAATATTAAACACACATGAGATCATAACTTCATTACTACTTCCTTCAATAGCTATCGTTATTACCCTTAGCATGTAATAGTGATGAAATTAATCGAACAACACGAAACTGATAAAAGCCAACTTTCGTTGTACTAATAACATTCTACCAAACATCCACACTTAAGATAGAAGTTGAATAGTCATCAATTATGTTGAGACCCTATATGTCTACAGAATTTGACAACATAACGATTTAAGCACAAGTTATTCCTTATGATTACACAGGGCAAGTAAAACGGTTAGAGTTACCCACTAATCATGCATACTCATACATGAACCTATGCTAGCATGACAAGTTCTAAATCTCAAGATCCACCATCGCTTCACAAGAGATTAGCACCCTATCTTATATGTTCGCGACGCACATAAGACGAATAAGCACAACCAATACTAGATATCATACAATCATCACACACTAAGGTATTAAACAACTAACTAAAGAATTCTATAGCAAATCCGTTACGACCCCATGATCACGATTAGCCCATGATTGAACTCATCGTCACCATGGGTTCATATGAAAACATGATAATAACACACGAGAATAATTAATAAACTATTTATATTAAACCAGAGTACGTCACAAGAGTAAATAGGTTCAAGCAAAGAAAACTAGCATCCACTGTTACAACGAATAAAAGAATCACAAGAAACTATGCTTCCTCTTCGTTGCGATGTGCTAAAACGGTCTTCTTCCTTATCTCCTTGCTCCTCGATTAATACCACGATTCAACACACGTGAAACGTCTCTGAAAACTACTTATATAGAAGCCCCACAAAACCCAGCCATCTAAGAAGTCAGAAGTCCAGTAAAACAAGAACTCTGAAAATTAGATTCTAATTTCGCACCCCTGAGCGGCCACCCAGTAATCCTAAGCGGGCGCCCAGCTTCCTGAGCGGCCGCCCAGCCAGGCTGAGCGGGCGCCCAGCACCTTTCTGAAAAATTCATTTTTTTGCTCCCGTTCTTCGCTGCATTCTGCTCCTAACTTCCCACTTGCAATGCCAAGCACATACTAAGGCTTATTCTTGATGAAATCTCCCCTCAAATGCAAGTAATACCCTGAAATACACAAACACTAGAAAAATGCATCAAATACACAAAATACTTGATTTCAAGACATCAATTCAAGCTATTATAAGACGTTCTAAGTGGTATAAAATGCCTCTTATCAACGACACCTGTCATAACTGCACCTGATTGGAATGAGGCTTTTAAAATGATGTGCTATGCGAGTGACTATGCAGTTGGAGCGATTCTTGGGAAAAGAAAGAAAAATATATTTTATGTGGTCTATTATGCTAGTAAGACCCTCAATGGTGCTCAACTGAACTACAGTACTACTGAGAAGGAACTCTTAGCCATTGTCTACGATTTTGAGAAGTTTCGATCTTATTTTCTGGGGACGAAGGTGACAGTTTTTACTGATCACGATGCGATTCGCTATCTCGTCTCGAATAAGGACTCGAAGCATAGATTGATTTGATGGGTTCTTTTACTTCAGGAGTTTGAGTTGGAGATCAAGGATACAAAAGGTACTGAGAATCAAGTTGTTGATCATCTCTCTCGTCTAGAAGATCCAGGTACAATTTCACATGACAAGACATTGATAAATGAGTTTTTTCCCGACAAGAAGTTGTTTGGGGTGCAAGAAGAAGAACCGTGGTTCGCAGACATTGTGAACTATCTTGTGAGCAACATTATTCCCCCAGACTTAACTTATGCTCAAAGGAAGAAGTTTCTTAACGAGGTGAAGCAGTACAAGTGGGATGAGCCATTTTTGTTTCGGCAAGTAGCTGACCAAATCATCAGGAGATGTATTCCGTACTGCGAGACGGAGGGTATCTTGCGAGACTGCCATTCAACTATTTATGGAGGCCACTATGATGGAGAAAAGACAACACCTCATATCCTTCAAGCAGGATTCTTCTGGCCTACATTGTTTAAGGATGCGCATCAATTCGTTTTAAAGTGTGATTGATGTCAGCGTGTTGGTAATATGTCAAAGAAGGATAAGATGCCTCTTAATGTGCTTCTCGAGGTTGAGGTCTTCGATGTTTGGGGAATTGACTTCATGGGGCCATTTGTCTCATCTTGCAATAATCAGTATATCTTCTTGGCGGTCGATTATGTGTTGAAATGGGTCAAAATCAAGGCTTTGCCAACGAATGATGCGAAGGTAGTGCTTAACTTTCTTCACAAGCAGATACACAAGATTCGGGACTCCAAGAGTCATAATCAGTGATGAGGGATCGCATTTCTGTAATCGCAAGTTCACTACTAGGATGCAGAGATAAAATGTGAATCATCGCATTGCTATAGCCTACAATCCTCAGACTAATGGTCAAGCTGAGGTCTCTAACAGAGAGATCAAGTGTATTCTAGAGAAAGCTGTATGTCCATCGAGAAAGGATTTGGTCTTTAAAGTTGGATGAAGCTGTTCGGGCTTATCGAACAACATTCAAGACTCTACTAGACATGTCATCGTTTCAATTGGTTTATGGTAAAGGATGTCATTTGCCTGTGGATCTAGAGCACAAGGCTTATCGTGCTTTAAAGAAACTGAACCTGGATCTGACTGCGGCTGGTAAAAAAAGGATGCTTCAATTGAATGAACTCGACGTGTTTCGACTTCAAGCATATGAAAACAATAAAATGTATATGGAGAAAGTCAAGAGGTGGCACGATAGGGGTCTAGTGCTCAAATCATTTATGCCGGGGCAACAAGTTCTTTTGTTCAACTCTCGTATCTGTCTTTTTCCTGGAAAATTGAAATCGAGATGGTCAAGGCCGTTTGTTGTCAAAACTGTGTTTCCACATGGAGTGGTGAAGATTTTTTAGAATGATCCAGGCCAGGAATTCAAGGTGAATGGACAACGTTTGAAGTATTACTATAGCGATACGGCAAATCGTGAGAAGGTTAGTGCCGTTTTATTGTCAACTTGATCTCGGAATTCTACGTCAAGCTAGCGACATAAACCAAGCGCTTCTTGGGAGGAAACCCAAGCTTATTTTATATTAGTAGGAAAGAAAAGAAGATAGAGGGAAGAAAAACCAGAAGAAAACATAAAAAAAACAGAAAAATAGGGGATTTTTTCCAGGAGCACGGCGCGCCCGTGCTGGGAAGCGGGGCGGCCGCGATGAAACAGCGGAAACACGGCGCACCCACGCTCCCATGCGGGGCGGCCGTGCTGAGCCCGAGAAAAAATATATAGAAAATTAGAAAATTCAAAATAAATACAAGTCCCCAGCCGAATTTTACTCCTTCCACTACCCTAATTCCTACTCCTAATCAATTCTAAACTCTATCCATTATACCCACTAACCCCAAAATCATATCCCACTTCTAGTATAACCCTAATTCTAATTCTCTATATATACATACACCTATATACATCCATTTCCACCTTACTTTTATTATATCAAACCCTAAATCTCTCTACACACCTCTCTCATCTCACTTTATCTATTCCAATGGCACCAAAGAGAGCCCGTACTCAATGAAGCATCAGCACTAACCCCGCCTCTACTGATACTTCGAGTGTTGGAGCTACGAGGCCACGGTTTGTTTCTCCGGAGGCTGAAGCAGAGTACACAAGGTTATTTTCTAAGAAGATAGCGAAAGAGAGGGGTTTTCTACCTTCAGGTAAGGATGGTAAGTTTCTCGAGATGATCTTGGAGATGGGATGGGTTTCGTTTTGTGAGGCACCCAAGGTTGTGCCTATGAGTATCGTTCACGAGTTGTATGCAAACATAAAAGATGATAAGAATGGGTATTCGGTGGTGCGTGGGTTGACAGTGGACTACAGCCTAGAAGCTATTCGCAGGGTTATCAACCAACCTGTGAGGCAGCCAACTCAGGAGGAGTGGGTTTATAAGACGGGGGAGGACTTTGATTTGCATTTGATTGTGGCTACTCTGTGTATCCCGAATACACATTGGAAGTTCAGGAGGGGATCAAACGAGTATCTCAATTTCCCTGCTTCATGCATGAACAGGTTTTCTCGTGCTTGAAATGCTTTTATTTGTGCGAATATCATGCCTTCTTCTCATATGCATGATGTGACTATGGATCGTGCGAAGTTGTTATGGGGGACTTTACAGGGAGATTAAATGGATCTCGAGTCTGTTATTCACCAGGGTATTTTATGGTTTTTGCATGGAGGCACTATGGGGTCTATCCCTTATGCCTTGATTGTGACCAAGCTTTATGTTACGGTGGGTGTCCATTGGCCCGCACATGAGCAGCTTCAGTTACCGAGTGCCCCCATCGACAGTTCTATAATCTTAAGCATGCAAGAGTGGTATGGTGGGAAGGCTGACGAGAAAGGACTTGGGTACACCTTTGATCATTTGTCGGATGGTCATCCAACCGATCAGATATATGTTGGTGGTTCGACTCAGGCACGCAGAGCAGCGTGGAGACATCAGATTGGTGAGGCTAGTTTTTCACAGCAGTAAGAGGGAGAGGATTGTGCTGGTTTAGGTTCGACGCAGTATATGCATTTGACAAGGCAAATGGACGCGATGTATGACGTCCAGAGTAGGTTTACACATAATCTTACTCAGGCATTGGGTACAGCTTTCCGAGCCACGGGGGTTGACATATAGTGGCCAGTTTTTGGAGAGGATTATGTGTATCCGCCTCCTGACACTCCACCCGCGGAGGTTGCTGATCATTCTTCTTCCGAGTAGGTATGCCTTGATTCCTTGCTATTACTTTCACTAAGGACAGTGAAATTTTTACGTTTGGGGGTGATAGTTAAGGAATATTTGTGTGTGAGTCCATATAGATGCATATTCATGATAGTTTAATTAATATAGTTTGCATATTTGTCATGTAGTTATTTGTTTTTATTTTTGTTTTGCATATTTGTTATCATGTTAGTATGTTGCATATAGTTGCATTGGCATATATCATGATCCCTTAGGTTGCTTTTCCGATTAATTTGTGATGTTCATTCGAGTGTAGTGAAGTCGTATAGAGGAATGTTAAGTCCTAGAGAATTGATTTGCATGCTAGAAATAAGAAAATTTTCACTAATTTTTATAGATTTCTTGGGTGCTAGATCATGATCATGACTTGTTTATTTGTCGAGGTTTAATCACTTGTTTATTTCTAGAATTTATGTTATTCTCTTAGTGACAAAATAACATGGAATTTTAAAATTGGAGAAAAACATTGGATATCAATGCTAGTTGTGGCTAAGCGTCAAATGGCTAGTAGCCGGCTTATATTTATATGAGTAGTCTAGGGTTGAGCGAGATGGAGCGAAACACACTCGTTTAGAACATGAAAAAAAAGAAGGAAAAAAGGAAAAAAAATAGAAAAAGAAAGAAGAAAAAATATGTGTTATGCATAATTGATCACGAGTGGGCTCTTTAATACTCGAGTTATTAAGTTCTAGGGGACTTTGTGCCTAGTGACCTAAGGCTTTTATAGTCTGGGATCCGCTAACCTAACGCTCGCTACATGGAAATTATTGCATAAGTCTTTTGTGGACCTCGCTTATTGCACGATCAAAATAAGCATGTTTGTGTTTTTATGTGTTATCAATAAAAGCATGAATCCTTGTATAACTCTGATAAAACTGAAGTGTTATCAGTCATTTTGAGTTTATCGTTTGTTATGTTTATAACTTTGTGATTGTCTTGACGAGAGGTGAGTTATGATTATTGATCTAGTTTCGAGAGTATATCTGTTAAGCAATTGCACACACCCACGTTTTTGGCTTGTGAGCTGATTTGTGGGATTTGATTGAACTTTGTGTGAATAATTGCATTCATTGAGTTGTTGTTATTTTAATTTGTTTAGTTATTCTGAGGGGATCATTGCATTCATGTTAGTTGCATTCATGCATTTTTATTTCTTGCTTTTGAGTCTGTTATGCTTGAGGACAAGCATCGATTCAAGTTTGGGGGTGTGATAAGTCGCATTTATATCCACTTAGAACACTTCATAAAGGCTCGAATTGGTGTTTTGTACTCAAGTTGTTTATGTATTTAATGTATTTTTTTAGTGTTTTGCATTTCAGGGTATATTCGAAAGAAGGAATGGATTTTACATGTTTTATGCTTGAAAAAGTATTAGGATGGAACCTCGGTCGATTGCACACAAGAAACTAGCATGAGAAGGTCAAGAAAATAGAAAAATCCAGTTTTTTCAGAAGCTCAGGGCGGCCGCGCTGGTCTTAGGAGCGGCCGTGCCCATTTGACAGAAAGCAAGGGCGGCCACGCTGGATTTGAGGGCGGCCGCGCCAGGTCATTTTCCCAGAATCCTGATTTGACTTGAATTCGAAGAGTTGGAAGCCCATGTCATCCAGAAGCATATATATATATATATATATAAAGTCATTTTTGAAGAAGAAGGGCAAGGAGATAGCAGCAAGAAGACCTAATAGCACAATACAACGAAGGAGAAGAAGATCTTGTTTTTACTTGTGATTCTTTGCTTATGTTGTAATCTTGGATGCTTGTTTTCTTTGTTGTTTGAACCTAATACTCTTTTTAATTTACTTTTGATTATTATCAGTTATTTCAGACCTAGTTTATCTTAGTTATTTACCATGCTTTCAGTGGAATCCATGGTGACGATGAGTTCGGTTATGAACTCATCGTTGTCATGGGATTCTAACGGATTTATTTATGGATTTCTATAGTTAATTGTTTTGATACATAAGTTTGTGGTGATTGTATGATATCATAGTATTGGTTGTGCGTATTCGTCTTATGTGCGTCGTGAACATATAAGATAGTTTGTTAATCTCTATTAAAGCGACAGTGAATATAGAGGTTTAGAACTTGCCATGCTAGCATAGGTTCATGTATAATTATTATGCATGATTCGTAGGTAATTTTAACCATCTTACTTCCCCTATGTAATTACGATAGATAACTTTTTCATTAAATCTTTATGTTATTAAATTTTATAGACATATAGGGTCTCAACATAATTGGTGTCTATTCAGTTTCTATCTCTTTTGTGGATGTCTGGTAGTAGGGTAATTATACAACGACAATTGGCGTTTACTAACAATCTTTTTAAAAAGGTGAGTTAGATGATTTATTAAGCCACATCTTTGACACTACAATCTAGGAGCATCTACAACATAGGCATAATTTGTAATAACTCGAATTTTTGAGACCTTGTAAAATGTTTAATGAATAGTAACCTTGACGGACGGGAAAAACTTTTGAGCCCACACTATGTAGTGTATGAGAAAATGAGTTTCGGAGTTGATATTATGATTATTCGTACCAAATGAGTGTATGTAAACGCTATTAGTTTTCGAAGAAAATGAACTTTGAAAAACAACCGTATTTACGACTCATCGAGGATTACGGCAATCACAATATAATTACAAGATTAAAACCCTACAGATTTATATTCAAGTATGAAAATTCAAAATATAAGGAATAAATACGAAAGGAATTACGTCGCGAACCATTTACGAGTAAGTATTACGAAAACGCTTAAGCGACCGAGCGAACACGTAAACGATTAAATAAACATAACGCACTAACTAACCATGGTAAGAAAGTAACCATGGTTACTTTATCAAATAGTGAGCTAAACTTAGGATGATCAAGCAAGCTAGCCAAATAGTGTGCTAAGGAAGCTAGCACATGTAGTTTAGCTTATAAGCTAGCAAGCTACTTGGATTTGTCCCCAAGATTTGCAACAAGAATAAAATCCTAGGATACAAACTAGGAGAATATCAAATCAATATAAGATATCACCAATCTCATTTTCTAGACACAACCAAGGAAGCAAGCATAAAACTCTCCCCTTACCCTTCATTGTTCCCATTCGGCTATTTCAAGAAAAGGAAGGAAATCCAATTCAAAATATCAAGTTCTAGCTATGGTAAAATCATCCCATTAATTCTCAAGCTTCCCAACGACCAAACTAAGGTAATAAAATTCTTTCATCTCTTTTTATCAAGGTTTGATGGGTAAAATAAAATCAAGAAAGTTACTAGTGAATAGTATAAATAGTAACTCTTCTTTGGTTTCTTGATTTCAATGGTAGTTTTAGGTTCCAAAAATCATACCAAGCACTTCCAAGACTCCACCATCCTCAAGAAAACATTTTAAGATTTTAAGAAAGGTAAAAACTTTGGCCCAACTTTATTTAAGATTCATTTTCAAGATCCATTTAGTATGTAGTTGTAAACCTAGTTTTAGAAGTGGTATTGTTGAAATATTGATGTTTAGTTAAGTAGATGTAAAGTTGATTTTTGTTGCCTCAAGAACATGATGTTCTTGAGAGGAGTTAGTGTTTTGATGATGAGATGATGATTGTTGGTGGTTGTGTTAAGAGTTAGGTCGTAAACGAAACCCCGACCGTAAACGTAATTTCGTTAAAACAAACAAATCGTAACTTTAAGTTTCTGAAGAAAGTCCCGAAGATATAAACTGTAGTTTCTTGAATAATAACCCTTTATTATAATATACAATGTTATAAGGATCTTTTAGGAATTTAAATCGCTTACGGATCAAAAGTTATGGCCGTTTTACTAAAAGTGATTTACGCGACAAAAACTGCTACGAATTACGAACTTTGAAAATATAAAGGATCGACTTAAAAGTGTTCATAAATCATGAATATTTTACAGAGAGTAAAATATTGAGTTTCCTAACTTCCATAAAAATTTTAAGTGAAAATAATTATTTTTCAATTTTATAAAAATATCGGAGCCGAGACCGCGCGAGTAGAAACCGTAGAATCCATAAGCGGAGCCGACGGCGACAATGAAAATGAACCTAAGATACTTAGAGAAATGAAGCGACCATGATGTGAATAAGGACTTAAAGAAATTATTAGGGTAGTACAAGTTGAGAGGGTGCATAATAAGTAGCGCATGAATGCAAGTCGCCGTAAATTAGAACGGGACCTAACGAACTGTGTTTATGATTAATAGATTTTCGAGCGGAACCTAAAGCATCCTCCACCTCGAGATACCCGGGCAAGTTTACGAACCCAACTCCATTTACTATTGTGTTGTGAAAGGATTGTTTTATTATCATTACATAAGTACCATGTTTTCCATGATACGTAATTATTGAATTTTGCATGATATAGCAATGTTCTACGATAAGTATATATCGTGAAATGTTTAATTTCGCTATAAGCGTAACGTATTACAATAAGACCGAGAGTCGGTCGGAATTTCAAGATAAAAACCCGGGAATCATTCTGGTGATATTATAGGACGATTACAAGTCCATAATAGTACGTTTTAAAGGGACTCAACGTCCACTTACGAAACATTAAATACCTCGAACTTTTATTAAAACGACTTACCAACGATCATATCCCCTCAACTATATTTTATTGTTCAAATAATAAATATTATATACCTATTCCTTTATTATGGGAGGAGTATACTCCAACGATTATTTATTTCAAACCCGATTAAACATTAAAGATTATTAATTTCATAGACATAAAGTAGTTGAGGAATATTATTTTAAATATTTTTTTACAAGAGTAAACTCATTCGAGGTTTAATTATTCATCGATTATCATTTAATTAATTATTATTTATTAAAGGGTTTAATTATGATTTAAAAATCATAGAACCAGATTTAAATTACTTTCTGATTTCGAAAATCATTCGAATAATTTCAGATTGTCGGAGAATATTATCCCAACTTATTTAATATTTTGAATATAGTTTCAAGGAGAAACTTTTCCCCCTTATTTAATTATCTATTGACAACGGTCAACTCACATCCTTAGTACTTCCTCCGAAAACTTTCGGAAGTACATATATATATATATAGTAAAGCTACGCCTATCAACAAGCAAAACGCTTGGGGGAACTTCGATGTGGTTCGAGTTCTCGAGATATGATAGGATCTCCTAAAGGACAAGGGAGGGGTAGGATCCAAGTACTTCATGTATTGGATAGACTACTGGTACCGTAGGAGACGGTACAATATGTACCTACAGACCTGCGAAGTGTGTGTATACCCAAAATGAGGACACATAACCCGTATGCTGCAAAGGTGATAACCGGGATACGAAGGTGTCATCCTTCTACTAGTAGAAAGGGTTACTTTTATCACAGTACGACTGATCATCGTATGCGGTGGCTCCAACGAATGTCCTAATTCTTCCAATTGGAATTGTGATGCAATACCGTAACCCAAGCCTAGGTGCTGGGTTTACTTTTAAGGTATTCGCAGGTTAAAAAATCCATTAAAGAATTATTTTCATAAAAAGGTGTGTATCACCAAGGAAAACTAATTTCGAATAAAACATAATTATCATATATGATGTTTTGTGTAAGTTATCATACAGTCATTTGCATACTGTACATTATTATGCTGGGCATTATAGCTCACACTTGTTTTCTTAAATTGACACAACACAACAGTGAATCAAGATGCCTGCCATGAGAACCACAGCTAGGAAACGGGTAGAAAATGGCCAGCTGTTCTGTAGATTGTTTGGTGTTGTACCACAGGTAGTCCGAATAAGCTGGATTAGTTTTCAGTTGTTTTTAGTTCGGCTTATTTATAAGTATGACTTATGTAAGGTAATAAATAAGAAACGTATATTTTTGCGACGGACTAGCCTTACTTAAAGGTTACTCCCTGATAAGACTTAATGACTTTTGGGTTGTAATAATTATCACTTGATGGTTGAATTACTCTAGTTATGAACGGTTCATTTCCAAGATAATAACCTGTAAGTGTGTGTGTGTGTATGATAAGTGTGGGGTCGTGAAGCGTGAGTATTTATATATTGTAGTGTGAGTTGTGTGGTTGTAGTAGTTTAGATGGCGTGGTCTCCGAGATTCCTGACCCCGGATTTTGGGCCGCCACGGAAATGGTATCAGAGCCTTAGGTTATCAAATCTTGGAAATGATAGGATATAAAATACGTAGACATAAGAATAATAAAATAATCAATTAGAGCTCAAGTCGAGTTCGTCATCGGGCTACACGGGTTGTCTTGACATTTTTACCCTTAAGGGAATTTCGACTCTAAGTTAGTAACACCTTGCTTATTGTGTCAGGTACCAGTGGAGCCTATGAGGGAGGTTGACCATGTTGAAGATGTTATGGTTCCTGAGCGTGACCCTACTCCCGAGCCAGAGAACCCACCCATTGATGATTCAAATAATGACCCTACTGAGGATATCCCAGAGGAGGAGACTGACCTTCCTGTCCCCATAGCTAATGATGTTGAGATGACCCAGGGAGATGGCGTAGGCTGGAGGGATGTAGAGATGTACCATCGCCCGATTATTCGCTCTCCTGCCCACCCCCAGGAATTCAGAGCCCTATGCCCAATACTGATGATGATGACGAGGATGGGATATATGCACAGGTCTATGAGACTTACGATATATCCTCTAGCGACCCAGACTCACCTCTACCACCCCCGGCGACCATACATGTAGCTATACACGACTGGATTGTGGCTCAGCTTAATGCTGAGATTACTACGGCATCTTCTCGCATTGCGGAGTTACGCCAGACATTGACAGCTGAGAGAGCCATCAGACTAGGATACTCAGGGGATTTCAGAGTTGCTCCCCCAGCCATAGCCCGCAGAGAGATTGATGGGATCGAGCTCCGTACCCGGGTTTAAATGAGGATGACAGCGGTTGGAGGATACATCCCGGTAGTTGATGCAGAGCTGATGTTGGCAGGAGCGATGAGGAGGATGCGTGACCTTACGCGCAGTGACAGTGACTGAGGGACTAGTGACTAGGGATGGACCTTGAAGAAGGTTGGGTGACTTGTCACCAATTTTGATAGAATAGCTAGTAGTAGATAGCATTCCTAGCCCTTCAGGGTATATGGCTTATGTATTTGCATTTCAGTATTCAGGACAAGTAGTGATGTATTATAATCAGGCATGTATGAACTTAGCTAGTTATTTTGTTCCCCAAGATATAAGTGGGTGACCTTATGAAATATATATCTAAGCAGTTATCAAGAAATTGATGTCCATATTATTGCACTTTATAAAAACATGCTAGATAATAAATGACATGCTTACACATGAATAAATTAATCCAACTTCTATAATTACAACTATGTTGACAAATCTTCGTTATCAGAACAATGCCGCCCCGTAGAAGAGGAACCAGGGCACAGCCCGCAAAATCAGTTAACCAACAACGGAATGAACCTGACCCTGTAGTAAATGAAGAAAGTGAAGAGGACCTAGACTATAATGAATATGATGAGGAAGAATATGTAGAAGAAGAGGCTAAGTATATCCATCAGGGAGGGAACCCCATGAATGAATTTATGGAGCTGCTAAGAGCAAATCTGAACCAACTGCCTATTCCACCACAGCCACATGTTGCCCAACAAACTGCAGCCACTGCCTTTAGGGCCTTCAAATCTCTCAAACCCCCAGATTTTCTAGGATATGCCAACCCCGTTGAAGCACGAGCCTGGCTCAAAGAGATAGAAAATTCCTTCGAGATACTAGGTGTTGAGGAATGCCACAAGACCATTTTCGCTTCTTACATGCTGAAAGGAGAAGCTAACTACTGGTGGGAGTCCAAACGAAACCTAGAGACTGATGCTGTGATCCCATGGGATGGATTTACCCGACTGTTCTTAGACAAGTACTTCCCTAGGTTTATGGAAACCCAGATGTAGATTAAGTTTCTGGAGTTGAAATAGGATAAGATGACTGTGGCAGAATATGAGGCCAAGTTTACTGAGTTGTCGAGATTTGTGCCTGAGTTCGTGAATACCAAAGAAAAGAAAGTGCAAAGGTTTCAGCTTGGTCTGAAACAATGGATCCAAAACTGAGTGGCAGTGCTAGAGCTGACAGACTATGCCACCTTAGTGCAGAAAGCCTCGATTGTTGAAGCTGGCAGTGAGCAGAGTGTGAAGGAAAAGGAAAATAAGAAGAGGAAGATAGGAAGCCAAGGAATATGAACCGGGAACAGGAGCCTTCCAAGCAGGTTCGTCAGGGGAGTGTTGTCCCAACCTGCACGAGGCCCCGGATTCAGAAAAGCCCCAAGCGAGAGTGTTGGCCAGGGAGGTGGACAATCTAAAGCAACGTTTCATAGCCAACCACGTGCCCCAATACTAGAATGTCAGACATGCAGAAAAAGACACCTTGGGATGTGTACCCAGGCAAGAGCCCCTCTGAAATGTTACAGATGCGACCAACCCGGACATCTTGCCAACAACTGTCCCCAATATAGCAAGACATGTTTCCAATGTGGGAAAGTTGGACATATAAGGAATGATTGCCCGATAATGAAGCCCCCGGTCTCAGGTATGAGCAAAGCTGCATCCAACCAACCCCCAGCTGCTAGGACCTTCAACATGACTGTTCAGGATGTTGTTCGAAACACTGACGTGATAGCAGGTACCCTTTTGTTAAATTCCGAACATGCAAATGTCCTATTTGATTCTGAAGCAACCAAGTCATTTATATCTCAAGATTTTGCTAAAAAGTTAAAACTTAATGCCATACCCATACGTGAGATATTACAAGTGGAAATAGCAAATAAAGAAATAATTCCTGTAAATCAAGTACACCCTAAGTGCAAGTTGAAATTGGAAGGGAAGGTCTTCGAGGTTGACCTAATTCCATTTGCGTTAGGAGAATTTGATATAATCCTAGGAATGGATTGGTTATCCAGTAATGGAGCGCAAATAGATTGCGAATGAAAGAGGGTAAAGATAAGAGTGCAAAATGAAAAAGAAGTAGTGTTTAGAGGTCAACGACAGAACCAGAAATTTCTGACCATGCTACAGACAAAAAGGTTGTTAAGGAAGGGTAACGAGGCCTATTTGGCTTATGTGGTAGATACCAAGAAGGAAGTCCCTAATATACAGGACATACCTGTGGTAAACGAATTCGAGGATGTGTTTCCAGAAAACTTACCAGGATTGCCACCTGACAGGGAAATAGAATTCCCTATAGAATTAGCACCAGGAACGGCACCAGTATCCAAGGTCCCATATAGGTTAGCCCCAGTTGAGATGAAGGAACTAGCTTCTCAACTGCAAGAGTTATTAGATAATGGAATGATAAGACCCAGTGTGTCGCCATGGGAATTGCCAGTACTGTTCGTAAAGAAAAAGGACGACAGTATGAGATTATGCATAGACTATCGAGAGCTGAATAAGCTGACTATTAAGAATAGGTACCCTCTCCCCAGGATTAATGAGAACAAGATATCACCAATTGAAAATCAAACCGGAAGATATACCGAAGACTGCTTTTCAAACTAGGTATGGACACTATGAGTTCTTAGTCATGTCATTTGGGTTAACCAATGCACCCGCAGCCTTTATGGATTTGATGAATAGAGTGTTCAAAAAGTACCTGGATATATGTGTGATAGTTTTTATAGATGATATTCTGATCTACTCAAGGACAGAGCAAGAACATGCAGAACATTTGAGGATAGTCTTAGAAATCTTGAGGAATGAGAAATTATATGCCAAGTTCTCGAAGTACGAGTTTTGGTTAAGAGAAGTTCAGTTTTTAGGACATGTGGTGAGGAGCAAAGGAGTTTTAGTTGACCCTGCCAAAATAGAAGCGGTATCCAACTGGGAAAGACCAACTACCCCAACAGAGGTTAGGAGTTTTGTGGGTTTAGCAGGATATTACCGAAGATTCGTGCAAGACTTTGCTAAGATAGCTGGTCCACTAACTAGACTTACCTGGAAGACAGAAAAGTTTGTATGGACAGAGAAATGTGAGGAGAGTTCTCAAGAGCTGAAAAGGAGGCTGGTGTCAGCACCAGTGCTCGCTCTTCCTGATGGAAAGGGAGAGTTTGTGATATACAGCGACGCATCACTTAAAGGATTAGGATGTGTACTGATGCAGCACGGAAAAGTTATAGCATATGCCTCTCGACAATTGAAGGAGTATGAGAGTAGATACCCGACGCACGATCTAGAACTAGCAGCTATAGTGTTTGCCCTGAAAATTTGGAGACACTACTTATACGGTGAGAAATGTGAGATCTACACTGACCATAAAAGCCTCAAATATATTTTCACTCAGGAGGAACTAAACATGAGACAGAGGAGATGGTTAGAGTTAATTAAGGACTATGACTGTGAAATTTTGTATCACTCGGGTAAAGCCAATGTGGTGGCTGACGCCCTTAGTAGGAAGGAAAGAGTCAAGATGATAATGACATCGGAGGAGCTAATTAAAGAATTCGAGAAGAAGGAAATTGACGTGAAAATGACCGGTAAGAGAACGGAAGGATTATTTGAGATTAAGCTAGTACCGGAACTGACTGAAAAGATACGAGTATGCCAGGAAAAGAAGATGAGTGAAGAAAGAGGAACATTGACCGGTGAAGAAGTGAGATGCGAGAAGGACGAGAAAGGGATCTTGAGGTATGCGTCCCGAATTTGGATTCCAAATGTGCAATAGTTAAAGGATGAGCTGATGCACGAAGGGCACAGCTCCAGATATCCAATCCACCCAGGAAGTACGAAAATGTACCGTGACCTTAAGGAATATTATTGGTGGCCTAACATGAAGAGAGAAGTAGCAGAGTGGGTCAGCAAGTTCTTGACATGCCAGAGAGTGAAGGAGGAACATCAGCGACCTAGTGGACTATTACGGCCCCTGGAAATTCCGGAATGGAAATGGGAGCATATAGCCATGGATTTTGTGACAGGCTTACCAAGGACAAAGACCAATCATGATTCCATATGGGTTATCATAGATAGATTGACCAAGTCCGCACACTTCCTACCAATCAACGAAAGGTACACCGTAGACAAGTTGGTGGATATTTACTTGAAGGAAATTGCAGTGAGACACGGCGTTCCTGTAGCCATAGTGTCAGATAGAGACCCAAAGTTTAATTCTCGATTTTGGAAAAGCTTCCAGGAATGTGTAGGCACCAGACTAAACATGAGTATCGCTTACCACCCCCAGACTGATGGACAAAGCGAAAGGACTATTCAGACCCTAGAAGATATGCTACGAGTGTGTGCCATTGATTTCAAAGGAAATTGGGATGACCACTTACCCCTGATCGAATTTGCTTACAACAATAGCTATCACGCTAGCATAGGAATGCCTCCGTATGAAGCTCTTTACGGAATGAGATGTCGCTCTCCCATATGTTGGGATGAAGTTGGAGAGCACAAGATATTAGGGCCAGAGTTAGTCCAACAGACCAGGGAAATGGTGAGACTCATCAGGAAAAGACTGGTAGCAGCTCAGGACAGACAAAAGAAGTACGCCGACCAGACCAGGAAGGATAGGGAATACGAAGTAGGAGATTCTGTGCTATTGAAGGTATCTCCGTGGAAAGGAGTGATGAGGTTTGGGAAGAAAGGGAAGCTGAGTCCCAGATTCATAGGACCCTTTGAAATTTTGAGGAGAATAGGGCCTCTAGCTTACGAGCTCTCCTTGCCTCCTAATCTGCAACAAGTGCACAACGTGTTCCACGTGTCCATGTTAAGGAAGTACCATGCAGATGCACGACATCTAATAGAATACGAGCAGGTAGATTTATAACCAGACCTGACCTACATCGAGCAGCCAGTAAGGATAATGGACCAAAAAGAACAAGTGCTTAGAAATAAGACTGTGAAGCTGGTTAGAATCTTATGGAGAAATCAAAATGTTGAGAAATTAACTTGGTAACTTGAAGACGCAATGAGGAATAGATATCCCCACTTATTTTCTAATTGATTCCGGGACGGAATCCTTGTTAGAGGGGAAGACTGTAATAACTCGAATTTTTGAGACCTTGTAAAACGTTTAATGAATAGTAACCCTGACGGACGGGAAAAACTTTTGAGCCCACACTATGTAGTGCATGAGAAAATGAGTTTCGAAGTTGATATTATGATTATACGTACCAAATGAGTGTATGTAACACTATTAGTTTTCGAAGAAAACCTTTGAAAACACGACCGTATTTACGACTCATCGAGGATTACGAGAATCACAATATAATTACAAGATTAAAACCCTACGGATTTATATTCAAGTATGATAATTCAAAATATAAGGAATAAATATGAAAGGAATTACGTCGCGAACCATTTACGAGTAAGTATTACGAAAATGCTTAAGCGACCGAGCGAATGCGTAAACGATTAAATAAACGTAACGCACTAACTAACCATGGTAAGAAAGTAACCATGGTTACTTTATCAAATAGTGAGCTAAACTTAGGATGATCAAGCAAGCTATCCAAATAGTATGCTAAGGAAGCTAGCACATGTAGTTTAGCTTGTAGGCTAGCAAGCAACTTGGATTTGTCCCCAAGATTTGCAACAAGAATAAAATCCTAGGATACAAACTAGGAGAATATCAAATCAATATAAGATATCACCAATCTCATTTCCTAGAAGCAACCAAGGAAGCAAGTATAAAACTCTCCCCCCCCCCCCTCATTGTTCCCATTCGGCTATTTCAAGAAAAGGAAGGATATCCAATTCAAAATATCAAGTTCTAGCTATGGTAAAATCATCCCATTAATTCTCAAGCTTCCTAACAACCAAACTAAGGTAATAAAATTCTTTCATCTCTTTTTATCAAGGTTTGATGGGTGAAATAAAATCAAGAAAGTTACTAGTGAATAGCATAAATAGTAACTCTTCTTTGGTTTCTTGATTTCAATGGTGGTTTTAGGTTCCAAAAATCATACCAAGCACTTCCAAGACTCCACCATACTCAACAAAACATCTCAAGCTTTTAAGGAAGGTAAAAATCTTAGGCCCAACTTTATTTAAGATTCATTTTCACGATCAATTTAGTACGTAGTTGTAAACCTCGTTTTAGAAGTGGTATTGTTGAAATCTTGATGTTTAGTTAAGTAGATGTAAAGTTGATTGTTTTTGCCTCAATAACATGATGTTATTAAGAGGAGTTTGTGTGTTTATGATGAGATGATGATTATTGGTGGTTGTGTTAAGAGTTAGGGCGTAAACGAAACCCCAATCGTAAACGTAATTCCGTTAAAACAAACAAATCATAACTTTAAGTTTCTGCAGAAAGTCCCGAAGATTTAAACTGTAGTTTCTTGAAAACTAACTATGGATTATGATATACAATGTTATAAGGATCGTTTAGGCGCTTGAATCGCTTGATTCCGATTTACGGATCAAAAGTTATGATCGTTTTACTAAAAGTGATTTACGGGACAAAAACTGCTACGAATTACGAACTTTGAAAATATAAAGTATCGACTTAAAAGTGTTCATATATCATTAAAGTTTTACAGAGAGTAAAATATAAAGTTTCCTAACTTCCATAAAAATTTCAAGTGAAAATAATTATTTTTCAATTTTATAAAAATATCGGAGCCGACACCGCGCGAGTAGAAACGGTAGAATCCATAAACGGAGCCGACGGCGATAATGAAAATGAACCTAAAATACTTAGAGAAATGAAGCGACCGTGATGTGAATAAGGACTTCAAGGAATAATAAGGGTAGTACAAGTTGAGAGGGTGCATAATAAGTAGTGCATGAATGCGATTCGCCGTAAATTAGAACGAGACCTAATGAATTGTGTTTATGATTAATAGATTTCCGAGCAGAACCTAGAGCATCCTCCACCTCGAGATACCCAGGGAAGTTTACGAACCCAACTCCATTTACTGTTGTGTTGTGAAAGGATTGTTTTATTATCATTACATAAGTACCATGTTTGCCATGATATGTAATTATTGAATTTTGCATGATATAGCAATGTTGTACGATAAGTATATATCGTGAAATGTTTGATTCCGCTATAAGCGTAACGTATTACAATAAGACCGAGAGTCGGTCTGGATTTCAAGATAAAAATCCGGGAATCATTCCGGTGATATTATAGGACAATTACAAGTCCATAATAGTACGTTTTAAAGGGACTCAACGTCCACTTACGAAACATTAAAATACCTCGAACTTTTATTAAAACGACTTCCCAACGATCATATCCCCTCAACTATATTTTATTGTTCGAATAATAAATATTATATACCTATTCCTTTATTATGGGAGGAGTATACTCCAACGATTATTTATTTCAAACCCGATTAAACATTAAAGATTATTAATTTCATGGATATAAACTAGTTGAGGAATATTATTTTAAATATTCTTTTACAAGAGTAAACTCATTCGAGGTTTAATTATTCATCAATTATCATTTAATTAATTATTACTCCCTCAGTCCCTTCCAATTATTTACATTTCTGAGGAATTGTCTGACACGCATTTTAAGGTGCATAAAAAGTATAGTTATGTAACTTATTTTTACAATTTTCTTTTTCTGTATAAAAGCTAAATGTTTTAATTTTTATTCAGAAAAAAAATTATAAAAAACAATTACAGGACTATACGTAATATGCACCTTAAAATGCGTGTCGAGCACTCTCTAAAAAATGTAAACAATTGAAAGGGACGGAGGGAGTATTTATTAAAGGGTTTTAGTTATGATTTAAAAATCATAGAACCGGATTTAAATTACTTTCTGATTTTGAAAATCATTCGAATAATTTCAGATCGTCGGAGAATATTATCCCGACTTATTTAATATTTTGAATATAGTTTCAAGGAGAAACTTTTCCCCCTTATTTAATTATCGGTTGACAACGGTCAGCTCACATCCTTAGTACTTCCTTCGAAAAATTTCGGAAGTACTTATATATATATAAAGTAAAGCTACGCCTATCAACAAGCAAAACGTTTGGGGGAACTTCGATGTGGTTCGAGTTCTCGAGGTATGATAGGATCTCCTAAAGGACAAGGGAGGGGTAGGATCCAAGTACTTCGTGTATTGGATCTACTGGTACCGTATGAGACGGTACAATATATACCTACGGACCTGCGAAGTGTGTGTATACCCGAAATGAGGACACATAACCCGTATGCGGCAAGGGTGATAACCGGGATACGAAGGTGTCGTCCTTCTAATAGTAGAAAAGGTTACTTTTATCGAAGTACGACTGATCATCGTATGCGGTGGGTCCAACGAATGTCCTAATTCTTCCAGTTGGAATTGTGATGCAATATCGTAACCCAAGCCTAAGTGATGGGTTTACTTTTAAGGTATTCGCAGGTTAATAAAATCCATTAAAGAATTATTTTCATAAGAAGGTGTGTATCACCAACGAAAACTAATTTCGAATAAAACATAATTATCATATATGATGTTTTACGTAAGTTATCATACAGTCATTTGCATACTGTACATTATTATGTTGGGCATTATAGCTCACACTTGTTTTCTTAAATTGACACAACACAACAGTGAATCAAGATGCCTGCCATGAGAACCACAGCCAGGAAACGGATAGGAAATGGCCAGCTGTTCCGTAGATTGTTTGGTGTTGTACCACGGGTAGTCCGAATAAGCTGGATTAGTTTTCAATTGTTTTTAGTTCGACTTATTTATAAGTATGACTTATGTAAGGTAATAAACAAGAAACGTATATTTGTCTGACGGACTAGCCTTACTTAAAGGTTCCCTGGTAAGACTTAATCACTTATGGGTTGTAATAATTATCACTTGATGGTTGAATTACTCTAGTTATGAACGGTTCGTTTCCAAGACAATAACCTGTAAGTATGTGTGTGTGTGATAAGTGTGGGGTCGTGAAGCGTGAGTATTTATGTTAGGTCACACTATCACTGTAGAGGGGGTGAATACAGTGTTTATTACAATCAAATCGAACTTCAAGAACTTAAGTAACAGAAAACAAACTTTATTGAAACAATAAACTCTGTTACAATCTATAACCGTTATCTCTCAGTGATGAACAAAATATCACGAGAGTTGCTAGGGTTAAGTAAATAATATTCTCGATAATAATAACACTTATAGTGTAAACCCTATGTCTGTGTTTATATATTACACAGTTACAAGATAATCGCTAATTGATATGGAATATAATTCTGCTTCCTA